>NC_143182.1:16396250-16703928 GCF_047325235.1 Durio zibethinus
CCAAAAAAGATAAAGAAATGATCAAGAGAAACTTTCAATCCTTACTTCTCACCTTTTGCCTTTGCTAATAAAAGGTTGGTACCTTACTTTTATACCTCAAAAAATAACACCAAATCCATTGACAAGAAGTTATGATCCTAATGACAAGTATGATTATCATATGGGGGTAATTGGTTACTCCAGTGAAAAATGCAAACAGCTAAAGGAAAAGGTTGAAGATCTTATCAAGAGTAGTATTTTGACTCCATAATGGAGGTTGACTTTATCTAATTGCAAAATGTGAGGAGTTGAAATATGGAAAAAGATTTTGAGTTTTGAAAAATTAAGATAAGATGATTTTCTTTTAAATCTTTGACCTTTTGTGTGTGACATGCATATGGTGTCCCTAGGAGTTATTCAGATTAATTTTATTAGAATTTATTTTGGAACAAATAAATGTTTTGAATTTTTCTATGAAATTTTTTTTTTAAGCAATTGTTTGAATAAAAGCCCCGCATAATTAATTTTCAGAATCATAAAATGAAAAGCGCTTTGAAAAAAGAGAAAAAAAAAGAGAGGGAAAAAAAGCTTTCTTTTGTAATAATAGATGGAAGGAGTGTTGAAAGAGTTGGTGATCTTTATTAGAAATAAACTCACTAAATGCCTTCATATCATTTCCAAATCACTCAAATGATTTCACTCATCAATCATAACCCTAAAAGCGACATAAAGCTAAATTCATTAGCCTTGCCTTCGCTCCATAATATTACGATATAAAAGGGGGATAATCTTTTTCTAGGTAATGAACAATGAGACAGTCGATTTTAAAGAAGAGAAAAATTTAGGATTTCTAGAAGATCAAGCAAAAATAATATTTTTTAGAACTTAGATGTGGTTATTTAATGTATCAAGGCTATGCTATAGCTTCATAATTCCCAACATCGAAGCCACCCAAGTCTTTTTAAATGACTACAAACATTCTAGCATCCCAATTCTTTACCCAAGAAATTATCTTTGTCTAATATTTTAGGACATATGGATCAAGAAAAAAAATGTCATTGCCTTAAAAACTCCTTGATACCTTAAATGAGTTTATTCCAAATAACTCTTGTTAAGATATTTTTCTTGAAAAGTGGTGTGGACACACAAAAGAAAAAAGAAAAAAGGAAAGAAAAGAGAAAAAAAGAAAAGCAAGAAGAAAAAATGAAATGAAAGAAAAGAAAAAAAGGAAAAAATCTTTGATTACGACATCATAGAAATATTTTAATAAATTTATCAAGAGACTACAGAAAAAAAAATCAGAGAGCTCAAAGAGAATAATAACAACCTAGAAAACCTAAACAAAAAACAAAAAACCCTAAATATATATAAAAAAAAATTTCTTCAAACTTTGTTTTTTTTTTTCAAAAAAAATCACTATTCAAAATTAAGCAACATTGTTTGAGATGATAAATGGTCATCTTTCATCAAAATTTCACGAATGTAAAAATTTATCCCTTGTTATCCTTTTTGAGCCTGATAAGATTTCGTTTATAATGAACCCTAACTAAGGATCATCATCTGCACTTGGAGGCAAAAAAGAATGCATCTAAGGATTAATGTGGCAAAGTACAATGAAAGGATCTTATATGCTGAAGGAAAATATTCGATAAAAGGTTTTCAAAGTTTTGAATCCACTCGAAGGAAAATAGAAAAAAAAAAAAGATAAAAGAAGGAAAAACTAAAAAAGGAAAGAAAAAGAAAAAAATTAAAAAAATGAGAAAATAAAAAGAATTAGGAAACCAAAAAATGGAAAAAAAAAGGGAAAAATGAAAAAAAAAAAAAGGAAAAAAAGGGAAAAAGGAAGAACAAAAAACAAATGAAAAATGAAAAAGGGAAAGAAAAAAAATAGATGATTGAATATAAAGCATGGGAAAATGAAAGGATAAATCTACCAAAATGAATTCTTCAAAAAATGATCCTTAGTTTAAATTCACTTTAAATACTTATTTTTGGCCTATCTATCTTTTTTATAAAAATATCTCAAGCCTTGGCGTACGTTACGTCCTAATAAAAGTTCATATTAGATCAAACACAGTTGTTTAAAATTGAAGAGCTTCGTTTTTAGGAATGACCATAAAATCCAATAACCTTATTTGTCTCATTTTATTGCCTAATTACCCATTTTGACTGATATCTTATTTTAGATAAGTTTAAATTCTTAAGTATATAGTATAATAATAATAAAAACAGACAAAAAGAAAATGAAAGAAAAAGAAAAGAAACAAAAAAAAAAGATGAATGTGGCTCTAAGATGAAAACCCTACAAAAAGGCCATATAGAGAAAACTTGGAAGGCCTTCAAGCCACTCCTGATGTTAAGATAAGATACCAACCAAAAACAACCCATACTCTTCAAAAGATTCAAAGATATCAAGACCCCAAAAGCTTCAATGTATAAAAAAATATATTAATTTTAAAAATTTGAGCCTTCTTTCCTCTTTGCTAAATGATCTTCTAAAATTTTATATCTCTCACAGCTAGCCTTACTGTCTATCAAAATGCCACATTAGGATACTAAATAAAATGTTGAACATGCTTAATTTTTAACAGATTTATGTTTTAGACAAACTTATGTCTCATTTGCGAACCAACGTGGAAAAGTATGCACCATTTCTTTTACCTCCTTTGGGTGATGAAACCTTTTTGAGTGAATTGAAATCTCCATATGATAAGACCTTCAATCCATTTAAAAAGAAAATTTTCACTTCTTTCATTTCTAATAAGGAACACCAATTCCCAAGAGATTCTCAAAGCCACATTTGTTTAGATATTTCATTTTTTTACCAAAAAATTTAATTATGTGGGGTAAATTTTGTTAACCATTTTTGAAAATTTATGAATAACCAATCACACTTTTTGTGAAAAACAACAAAATCACATTTGAAAATTTTATTGAATTGTGAGAATCTTTAAACTAGTTTGAATTCAAGAAAGAAAAAATAATTTTCATTGAAGGATTAATGTTGTTGAAAAGGAAAAAAAAAAGAAAAAAATGCTTTTACAAATGGTGGGGTGTCTTCTTGTTTTCACAATCAAGTCTGAGACACATATTGCATGTTGGATATTGTGTGTTCAAAAACAAAATGGAAAGAAAAACATGTTGAAAGGAAAATAAAAAAGCCTATTAGAAAAGTAAAGAAAGCAAAAATTGGTAAGTAGACCACAAGAAAGATAAATTAAGGTATAAAGAAAATATCATGAGAAAATGGAAAAGAGACCTTCTCATGAGGAAATTGAAAAGCTAATTTGATAAGCAAATAGAAGTAAGCAAAAATAAAATATGAAAAAAATGAAAAAAAGAATATTTGCATATACATCATCATGTTTGCATTTGCATTATAGAAAAAGGTATTTTTACTTATATCATTGCAATATATCTACATAACTAAGATAGACATTTGCATTTGTATGAAACATTTGCATCAGGGAAAAGACATTTGCATTTGCATTTGCATCTGAAAGAAGACATTTGCATATTCACATAGAGCATTCATTCGAATATTTGCATGAAGTAAAGTTTGCATCTGCATGATCATTTCAATAGTTTTTTTGCATTATGATTATGCTTGCCAAATTTTAGGCAATAAAGAAAGAAAGGGAAAATTTATTCTTTTGAAATTTAAAACACTCAAGAAATGGCATGGAACACTTTTGAAAGACAAAATTGAAATATTGGTCATTTTCAAATCTAAAAAATAAAATGTTTTAAGACAAAGAATGAAAAACTTTTGAAATGAAAAGTGAATATTTTGAAGTGAAAAAATTTCACACTCTGAAAGAGATTAAGATTAGGAGAATAAGTACATGATTTTCGAGACTTTTAAACAAATTTTTAAATTTTTAAATGATTTTTCAAGACCTCCAGGCAAAGACTCGAGCTATTTGTGAAATCTCCAAGCATAATGTTTAAATTTTAAAGTTTCAATGCCTCTGAGTAGTGAAGCTTTCATAAATGTCAAATTTATAAGACTTTCTTACAAAATTTATAAGCTTTCAATGCCTTTGATTATAAGACCTCTGTACAAAATTTTGAATGACTCAGATTAAAGAACTTTGTCCAAATTTTCAATAATATGCAAAGATAGGTAGTTATAGACATACAATTTTGTCCAAGTCAATTTGAGTTAGTTCCACTTTTGTACTTGATTTGAATGTCTCGATTTGGGTTAGATTTATCAAATCAAGCTCAATTAGGCTTTGCTTTGAATTAATCATTTTTTAATGATTTTTGTATGAAATAAATTTAATTCTATTCAATTGTTAGATCAATTTTGAGTTTAAATTTAAAGGCCCAATTCAGCCTTATATTAAATCATGATATGGGCCTAAAAGCCCAAAAGCCAATGAGCCTATATTCATTTTCTAAAAACCAAATCTAATTTTTATTTTTTTATCATTAATTAAATTAATTAAAAATTACATAAAAAATAAAAAATAACAAAAATCAATGGCTGGCAATTCAAGCTATATGAGGCTAAAATTCTCAAGCACTATAACCATTTCCATTACCCTGCAATCAAAAGCAACAAGCTTCACTACCCTATACCACCTTGTAATTCTATTGATCTATGAAATGTTAAATTCTTATGTCCATTATGAAAATTTAGAGATAAAAGAACCAAATGAAGTATTCTAACAAAAAGGAAGAGCAATATTTTCATAGGGAAAAAAAAACTACCCGATAGCTCTTACGGTCCTTCACCCATTTTTCAGCAACACCTCAACATCCCTACCACCACCTCCAACCAAATTAGGAGCCTAACTAAAACATACACAAACCATCTTCAACCTCATCAATTTCACTACCTAAAAGTCCATTGATACTCACCAAAAAACCAACTTTCATTGGCCCTGTAAACCTAAATCACAACCGAAAATCAACCAAACAAAAACCTATATAGTGGCCTAAGACCACCACCACTCAAATCATCCATAAAATCATAGCTGCAAGACTTGAAACCCACCGTAAATGCCATCGCTATCTTCACCATTAACCCTTATAGTCAATAGCCCACCCATTTTTCAGCACCAACCCCTTTTACCATAGCCTTTCCTATAGTAAAAAACCACCAGGAGAAAACAAAAAAACATAAACAAGCCATAGTCCACGCTGGTTAGTGAGGAACCTCAATGCCACAATGTACAAAAAAAAAGTCACTAGTAAAAAAAAACACAAAATAACATTAAAGCATATCAACCAATGATTGATGATGCTAAGAAGAAAAGGCTCGAGTTTGCGAAGGAGAAAAGGATGTGTTAGCCTTGAATTGATCCTTATTTTGAAATGACAAAGCATTAAACTAAATAAGCTTGATCAAGATTTTGAAAAAGATTTATTTAGTACATGTTCTTAAGTTTTATATTTTGGTACTAAATAAATAATATGATTTTTAAATTTTAAACAAACCTTTTTTTTATGTTTTCTTATTTCTCAAATCAAAACTATCTTTAAACATTATTTATTTAAACTTAAATGAAAGTAAAATTGTTGTTTTTAAAGTTAACATATTCATTTTAGACTTAATATAATTTTGATAATATTAGTTTTGAGAAATAGATTACCTTAAGAAAGTTGTTTTACAAAAATAAAGTTTTTCAACATTAAATTTGTTTTTTTATATTAATTCACAAAGCTTTAATATTTGAATTTTATATGGTTGGAAAGCTCTTTGAGTCTACTTCTAATGGATCAAACAAAATCAAAATCCAAATTTTTTGAGAAAAGATTTTGAACTTTTACTAAACACTTCGCAGTTGTTTAAAAACTACACAAGGGGTAGCTTGAAAATTCACTATAATTCGTATACAATGAATTCAATAATGAATTTTATATAGATAGAAATCCCTTTAAATCTAGTTTTTAAATCTTTAAACATTTTATAATTTGGATTTATATAACTCATCATATGATCAAATAAGTGAGTAGAGTGCAAAATAGGAGACAACCACCTTGCTAGATAGGATTGATCCCTTCAAAAAGGGATCGATTGGTTTTTTATCCAAAATGAAAATTTTGCTCCAGGATTTGAAAAGTGATCAATCACTCGGCTAGGGGATTGATCACCTGAAAAAGGATGGATTGGTACCAAAATGGGATCAATCGACTATGCTTAAAAACACTCTAATGACTAGTTTTTTCAAGCTTCCAATGAGCATTTCTTCTTCCAAACTATCCCCAACAGCTAGTTCTTCAATTCCTTTATAAATTGGGCACTTTAACACACTAAAAAGATGGATGAATCAAGATTGTAAAAGCCAATAAGTTATATTTTCATTTCTTAAAGAATCAAGAGTTGTTAGAGCTTAAAATCCATATATTTTGTATTTGTTGTATCTAAACTATATTTGTTATTCATTCATCATTTTCTTACACTTAAACTTAGCAAACACTTAGCCTTTAAGATTTGTTTTTAAGTTTGTATTTCTATTAAGTGATTTTATAATCAAGAGGTGAGGTATCCTCTTAAATTTGTAAGATGGAGAGGTTGCTACTTATCTTAAAAAGTAGAGTGTTAGGTTGCTATCTAAGCCTTAAGAAAAAAATAGTGTTGTAACTTCAATTCATGATTAATGGATTAAAGCCTTAGTGTGGGCAACCAAAAAGAGAAGACATAATTGTCTTGTGAAGAAGGACTGAATCTCTATAAATTATTGTATTTGATTTCTCTATCCCTATCTCTTTACTTTGATTATAGTTTATATTTGCTTTGAGTTCATCAATTTGTTATCATTTGCATAATATTGTGATATGATTTTAATTTTTCATTAAATTATTTAAAATCATTGTTTGGGAAGAATTTCAAGAAATCCAATTCACCCCCTCTTAGATTACCATCTCACCTAAAAAGCTAACAATTGGTATTAGAGCTTTGGTCTCTTTTTGTAGGTTTAACTACCTTAAGTAAAGATCTTATGGCTCAATTTAGGTTCCAAGATGGTGAGGCAATCCCTAAAGCTCACATGTTCGATAAATATGAATTTTGTGAATGGAGAACGAGGATGAAAGTGTTCATAATGGCCCAAGATTTTAGAGCTTGAAATGTGATAGAAAAAAAGGCTTGAAATTCCTTCAAATGATACAAACTATTTGAAGTAAGTGTTGGGTGATGCCAAGGCCAAGTGCTTGCTTTATAGAGCTCTTGACTCTCACAACTTCAACTTGGTCTCAAATTACTCCACTTCAAATAAGATATGAAGGAAGTTGGACGAAATACATGAAAGACAACAATCCAACTGAAATGCATCATATCTCTGGCTCTTAAAGATCCGGAGGTAACCTCAAATTCTCTTTATTCAAATTCATATACTATGATGAATTGTAAGATGATTATAATAAGCTATATATTGAATGCAAATCAATGAAGAGGAAATATAAGAAAATGATTTCAAACTTGAGTGTTGAAAATGATTTTTTGGTGAATGCAAAAAATATTTTGAAAAACAATAAAAAATAAAAATAAATTTTGAAACCTCTTAAAGTATAAATGAATTTTTAGAACAAGAAAATATTGTTTTGAAAAAGAAATTTGATGAATTGATGAACGAAAAACAAAAGCTTTTAAAGAGATCATTAGGTACTAAAATGATTAAATGCAAGTTTTGTCATTTTTATGGTTACACTACACATACTTGTCCTATAAAGAGAAAAGTTTTATTTAGAATTAAACAAGTGTGGGTTCCAAAAGAAACTAGAGACTTGGTCACTAACTTTCAAAGACCCAAAGTAATTTGGATACAAAAAATCAAATGAAAAATGACTCTTGCAAGTGTGCTAAATGAAGGACCTGCATTGTGATTTTTAAGAATGAAACTCTAGACACAAAATAGAGATAGGTAATCTTAGACTATTATTTAAAGAGAATTTGAATTTGGCTACCTATTCTTGATGAAATTCATGAATGCTTGATTAATTATGCAAATTTTGGTTGAAATTGATTACAAGACATATGTTGCATAATCTTGAGAAAATGTGAGCTTGAATTAAGTATGCATTTATTTTTTCTCTTGAATGTATGATTTTAATATATTCCTCATGCTTTTTGATATTGTGTTTAATGCTTAAGATATATTTTATATATGCTTGATGTGATTAAGTTATGTGTTTAATTGTATTTATATTTATACACTCAAAGCTTAATGATTTTGAAATTTTATGTTTTGCTTTGAAAATGATTTTTACAGGAGTCAAGCTTTAAAATATGAAATATTGTTTTAGCAAGTTCTTAAATGGAAATGAATTTGAATATTTTGAATTCAATGATTTAAACTTGCTCAAACAAAGATAAATTGATAATTTGCAATGATTTAAAATTTTCATAAATGTTATATGCAAGTTTTGAAAGATTTTGAGCTTAAAATATCAAATCTTGTTTTTGAACATTTATGGGCATAAAAACCATTTGGACATTTTCAACGTGTGATATAAAACTTTTCTAAATGGTTTGAAGAGCTTAAATGTGTGTTTAAACATATTTGCTCATCTTAGTAGCTTTTTTCAAGGAAATATGGGGATTAAGAGTTGATTTTTTTATTTCCTTGTTTTCTAATGCCAAATGATCACTTAAACAACTTTGTTTCATCATTTGAAATTTATTGGAATGGTTCAAGTTGGTTAAAAATGAGCTTGACTAGTTGTGAGATTTATTAAGGTATTTTTCAAGCAAAAATGAGCTTCAAAATATCAAAAATAAAAATATTAAAAATATTAAGCTCTGAATGATTTATCCTATAGTATTTTACATAAATATAGTTGTTTAAATGATTTTGACATGATGGAAATGATTTTGTGATATTTATACATATTGATTTGTGATTGGTGAATATACCTATATAACCATGGTGTTTGAAGTTGCTCCATTTGTTCTTAATGCTTGGATAATGTGAAATGCTTTTTTTTTTTTTAACTTGGTTGTTTTATTCTCAACTCTTTTAACTCTTGATTTGTGATTGATGAATTAATGAACTTTATGTGCTTAAATGGAATATATTTATTCTTGGTTCATTTTTAGTTTTGGTCAAGATAAATGCTTGTATGATCATTAATCAATTTGACCTTAATGTTTGTGGTTTAAAATGCTTGAATTATTTATCTTTTGATTTATGATTTTGAATATGATGAACTACTTATTTATAAATGAAATATGTTGTTAGTTCATCTATTGATCTTGTCAAGTGTATGCTTATGTGATAAATATTATTTATCTTTACATGACATGCTTGCAACATGACTTAAGTGAGTGATTTTCTTATGATGCTTTTTTTAGCTTAAGTCAGTGTAGATTATGGCCTATCATTTGTGTACATATATTTATGCTTTTGTGATGAAATTTTCTTGATTTTGTTTTTGATGATAAATATATCTTCCTTGAGTTTTTAGTTTTCATATGTCCTAAGATTTATTTTGACATATTCTTTGGTAATTTATTGAATACATATGAATATTGAATATGTCCTCTTTGTGTTCAATATTTTTAACTGATCTAGAAAGGATTCATGTTTTGCACATTACATGAGAACTTTAGCTTTAGTATCAATATTATGATATTTGATGCTTAACTTGATACATGGCCTTTGGCTTAAGTTTTTAAATATATCTTCCTTGCAATTGGCAACTTATGCTTAGTGAATAAATTTACTTTTGCCTATAACGACTTAGAATATGGAATTCATTTTCTAACAATTAGTATAATTTTTATCAATTGATTTTCTTGATGCTTCTAATGAAAATCTTTTATCAAAAAATTTTTTTGTAAGTCTATGCTAGGAGAACTTGAAATGAGCATGAATGAGCCTACACTTTTGGAATTTCAAGAATAACAAGCAAAGCATCTTCACCAATCAAGCCTAAGTACATCAAAGATTTGCTTAAAATATTTTGGAATGGAAAATCAAAACCAAATAAGCATATCAACATAGCTTGATAAAGATAAAGGTAATTGTATTGACTCTATATTATGTGTTTATACATGCTTGGTTTGATTGTATGCAAAAATGAGATATTGTGCTAGAACATATGAACATATTGCATAAACTAATCATCAAGCTACTTGATAAAATTTATCTTAACTTTGTTAAGGATTGATTAATATTCATGCCCAGTTCTTGATTGCTTTGATTAATAGTTTTTATTGCATAAATATTCATTTGAATCTTTGAACATCGATATGAGTTAGATAGATTGATTTCTTTAAACTTGTTCATTGATTAAGAATATTGAAGTAGCATAGACCACATTATGTCTAAATGTTTGTATCTTTATTGGTATATTGGTATATGTGATTCGAAATGTTTTTGCATATGCTTATATGATTTTGATTGAAATATATATTTAGATACTTGCATATGTTTAAATTAAGTTCATTGCTATGCATTGAAATAATTTGAAATATATTTGAATAATTATACTTTTCTTATTTTTTTGCTATAGCTTATCTGCTCATCATGTTTGAAAAATACTTGAATAATCTTTTTTATGATATGATGATAATTGAACCTTATTGCTCATTATTTTTCATGCTTTATTAAATACATAAGAGCTTTTGGTTCTTGTTAGGATAAGATAACTTATGAAAGATTACTATTATCATTTATGCATATATTGAATGCATCTTCCATATGCTTGAAGTATGTGTGCTATATGAAAGTTATTGAATAAAATAGCTAATAATTGGTAACAATTGGTGTTAAAATTGCTAACAATTGGTAACAATTTTTAACTTTCATGGACATTTGTTTATATGCCTATCCCTAATATAGCTTATACCTTTCATGCAAAATTGTGTGTGCCTTAAATTGATTAATTCTTATTTTGAAAAGGAGGAAAAATCTTAGAATACAATTTAGCTTGATTTGTTTTGTATTAAAAATTGATATTTTTACGATAACATATCTTTAACAATTGGTATTTTTAACAATTGGTATGAGCTTGTATGCATGTGCTTAAATTTATGCTTAATTGTTATTGATATTTTAGATTCTAAACATATCTTTTGGTAACATGATTTATGAGTAGGTTGCATATCATTTATTATCCTTTTGCTCGTTAACTTCATGTGGTTAGGTTAAATGAATGATTTTGTTCTATAACATTTTAATTGGATACACTTATGCTTTTGAGCTTGAATACATGTATGTGAACTTTATTGTGTATAGTACACTTGATTACATACATTTAAAAATCCTTTTAATATTATTGGTATCATGCATTTTGTCCTATGCTGTGAATTGATCTCTCTTTATTTTGCTATGACAAAAAGGAGAGAGTTTATAGATATTTCTTCTTGTATGTTTATAACAATTGGTATAGGAGCTTTAACATTTGGTATAAAAAGCTTAAACAAAAAAAGGGAGAAATGGTTCATGAATATATTTGTTAATGATGCCTCTTTGTGTTTATTTGCTTATTAATATACTCATGCCTTTTTGCTATGACAAAAAAGGGGAGAAATATTATATGGACAAATTTGCTTGTACTTGATATGCATATGTTTGATTCTGCTTATTTCATATATTTGGTTAACATATGTTTGTTAAATTGTGTTGGATTAAGATGTATTAATTAAGGGGGAGTTTTGACTTACAAAGTTTAAGAAGAGTTATTCAAAATATTTTTTAAAATCTTACATGTCTTAAAGAAAGTTTTTTTTTTTTTATCAAGCAAATTTATCTTTAAGTTTTGTCATATCAAAAAGGGGGAGATTGTGAGCCTTGAATTAATCCGTATTTTGAAATGACAAAATATTAAGCTAAATAAGCTTGATCAAGATTTTGAAAAAGATTTATTTAGTACATGTTCTTAAGTTTTATATTTTGTTACTAAATAAATAATATGATTTTCAAAGTTTAAACAAACCTTTCTTTATGTTTTCTTATTTCTCAAATCAAAACTATCTTTAAACATTATTTATTTGAGCTTCAATGAAAGTCCAATCGTTGTTTTTAAAGTGAACATATTCATTTTGGACTTAATACAATTTTGATAATATTAGTTTTGAGAAATATATTAACTTAAGAAAGTTGTTTTATAAGAATAAAGTTTTCCTACATTAAACTTGTTTTATTTTTTTGTATTAATTTACAAAGCTTTAATATTTGAATTTTATATGCTTGGAAAGCTTTTTGAGTCTACTTTCTAATGGATCAAACAAAATCTAAATCTAAATTTTTTTAAAAAAATTTTGAATTTTTACTTAACACTTTGCAATTGTCTAAAATTTGCACAAATGGTAGCTTTAAAAATTCATTATAATTCGTATAGAAAGCCCTTTAAGTCTAGTTTTTAAAATCTTTAAATTTTTTTATTTGGATTTGTATAACTCAAGATATGATCAAATTAGTGAATAGAATGCAAAATAGGAGACAACCACCCTGCTAGACAAGATCAATCCCTTCAAAAAAGGATTGATTGGTTGTTTTATCCAAAATGAAAATTCTACTCCAAGATTTGAAAAAGGATTGATCACCCAGACTAAAGGATCAATCACCTGAACAAGGGATCAATTGGTACCAAAAAGGGATCGATCCCTTATGCCTAGAACAATCCAACAGTTAATTTTTTCAAGCTTCCAATGGGCAATTCTTCTTTAAAACTATCCCTAATGGCTAGGTTTTCAATTCTTCTATAAATTGGACATTCCAACACACAAAGAAGATAAATGAATCAAGAAAGTAAGAGCCAACAAGTTATATTTTCATTTTCTCAAATAATCATGAGTTGTTAGAGCTTAAAATCCATATTTTATGTATTTGTTGTATCCAAGCTATATTTGTTGTTCATTCATCATTTTTTTGTACTTAAACTTAGCAAACACTTAGCTTTTGAGAGATATTTTTAAGTTTGCATTTCTATTAAGTGCTTTTGTAATCAAGAGGTGAGGTATCCTCTTGAATTTGTGAGATTGAGGGTTGCTACTTAGCCTAGAAAGTAAAGAGTGTTAGGTTGCTATCTAAGGTTTAAGAAAAATATAGAGTTGTAATTTCAATTCAAGATTAGTGGATTGAAGCTTTAGTGTGGACAACTAATAAGAAAGGATATAGGTGTCTTGTAGAGAATGACCGAGCCTCTATAAATCACTATATTTGATTTCTCTATCCCTATATCTTTACTTTGATTATAGTTTATATTTGCTTCAAGTTCATCAATTTATTTTTATTTGCATTATATTGTGATATTAATTTTAATTTTCTATTCAATTATTTTAAAATCATTGTTTGAGAAAATTTTAAAAAAATTCAATTCACCTCTTATTGGATTACTATCTCACTTAAAAAGCTAACAAGATGGCACACCACCATCCATGACAGAAGTAATGGTGGCGTAAGGCGACTCACAACAATTAAGGATTTTGGACAATTAGAACTAGCGAAAAGGGGGAAAAGAATGAGGAAACCAACATATTTTGGTTTTGTGAAAATTAGATGGTAGAGGAAAGGTTTGTGGCAGTTTAAAGCTTCGAACTTCAACTTAGATCTAGAGCAATAGAGTTTGATTTAGGTGAAACCAAGACTAGAATGGGAAAGAAAAGGTGAAGAAAAGGCTTAGGTTGAAATTTAGATTGAAAATGATACTGATGCCTGTTGGCAAAAAGCGATTCGACTAGCTTTTGACCACAAGAAATTAGGTTAGCAATGCGGGCTGGTCTTTTGGTTCTAAAAGGAAATGAAGATTTTTTTTTTTTTTTGGAGAAAGAGATGAAATGAAATTTAAAAAAATTATGGTTTTATAGTTTAAAAAAAAAAACTAGGCGGATCAAGCCTGACCCATTTATTTGACCCGATCCACCAACCCGTATCACTCCAGCATTGCTGATCCAGCCCGTGACCCAAGGGTGGCCCATTCTGTGTAGGCTTATTTTGGACTGCAAATCTAGACTACATTGCTTAAATAGTTTTGGGCTTAAGTTCAAAAGTTTAGTTGGGTATGTTCTTTTATTTGATTATATTTTACATTTATTTGTTCTAATACTCATTAATATAAATTAGTAATTTAAAAATTATATAGGAATCAATAAATAAAAAGTATATGCTCTAAGAAATAAATTTATTTGTGGGCAATTATGTTAGTATAGGAATTTTGTTATGAAAGTCTAATAAGTAAATGAAAATCTTTCTGATGATGGGATTTCAGGAAGTCCAAATAGTAATTCCTAATAATTTTCTAGGTGAGAAAAATCTTCTAAAAGTTGTAAAATATTAGAATATTTAGAAACTCTTTTTAATACAAAAAATTTCATTTCTTTCTTTAATTTGAATAATTTTTTCAAAAAAATGTATAAGATATAAAATATCTATAAAAATATACATATTTAGGAAACAAATTTATTTATGAATAATTAAATCATAGAATAACTTTTAGGGTAAAATAATAATTAAAAAATATGATGATGATGAATTTTCAATGACAAAATTTTAAGATAATTCGAGTTGTGATTTCTAAGAAATTTTTAAGTGAGAAGATTAATTTAAAATACTATTAGCTTATTAGAGTATTTATAAAAAAAATTTTAATATAATAAAAAATTTCCTTTTCTTCTAAAAAAATTCTTAAAAAATAAAAAATCAATAAAAAGTTTTTTAAAAAGGATAAATAAAACATTCAAACTAATATTTAATCATTTGCATCACTTGCATATCATTTAATTTTTGAAAAATAGATACAAGCCTCCGAAAATGGGATTTAAGAAAATTCGAACAGTAATTCTTAAAAAATCTATAAGTGAGAAAAATTCATTTAATGATTACGATCATACTAGAACATTTAAGAGTTTTTTTTATAACAAAGTTTTAATTTATTTTTCTTAAATAAAATGGATCAATCTTTAAAAAATAAAAATAATAAAAAAGAAAAAGAATTTGTAAAAAGGGAAAAAAAGTGAAATAACAAAAATGGAAGTGAAAATAAATTAAAAAAGGTCAAGGTAATTATTTTTAGATACCAAAATTAAGATATTTTAATCAAAATTAAAGGATAACACATAATTGACTGGTACTTTTTTTATATAGGTGTTGTGAGGGTACTAATATTTTCCTACGCATAATCGACTCCAAACCCAAATTGTTTTGGTAGACCCAAATATTATCTTTTCAATAAATTTTAACTAATTTTAAGATTTTATTTTTAAAAAGAAAGTTTTAAAAGGTGGCTAATTGCATCTAGCTAAAAAAAAATATTAATGTTGACTCTTTTTTATGTTTTTTCAAAATTTATCTAACAACCCTCAAAATCGTTATGACAATGAGATATTAAGAATGTCTGAGAAGTGAGTTTTTAATATCTCTAGGTGAAGATATTTTTCTAAAACATTGCAAAATAATAGAGTATTTAGAAATTTTAATATAAAGGTTTTCAAAAAAAAATAATAAAAAGATAAATATAAAGCTGATAAAAGGAATTTTTTTAAAAAAATTTCAATAATCAATATTTTAAAAAATAAAAAATAAGGAAAATAATTTTTTTTATCTGATGATACGATTTTAAGGTAATTCAAGTAGTGATGCCTAAGAAATCTTTTGGTAAAAAAGTTTTTTTTTTATAAATATTACTAGTATATTGGAGTATTTATAAAAAAATTTTTGATAAAATAAAAATTTTTTCTTGTAAAGAATTTTTAATAAAAAAATTAAAACAATTAATAAATTTTTTTTTCTAAAATAAGAGGTAAATTAAAAATGTGAACCAATATTTTATTATTTGCATGGCATGCATAGGACCTTATTTTTTAAAAGTAAACATGAGCTTTTGAAAATGAGATTCTAAGATAATCTAATTCAAGTAGCGATACCTAAAAAATCTTTAAGTGAAAGAAATTCTTTTAATGTTACAATATATTTTGACATTTTAAAGTTTTTTTAATAATAAGATTCTAGTTTATTTTTTTCTCAAATATAATAGAACAATAAAAATAATAAAAATAATAAATAAGAGAAATCAAGGAAATTATTTTTAAATATCCAAATTTAATATCTTTTTTGTCAGAATTAAATGATAACATATGATTAATTGGTAATATTTTAAATAGACACTGTAGGAGTGTTAATCTTTTCCTACACATAATCGACTTTCAAATCCAAACTATTTCGTAAACTTTAAAATTATTTTTTTAATAAATTTTAAGATTTTATTAAAATAATAAATTTTAATAGATGATCAATTATACATAATAAAAAAAAAATAATGATGACTCTTTTAGTTTTCAAATTCGTAATGATCCTAATGTTTGATCATTTTTAGTGGAAGACATTTGTTGTGCAAAATTATGATGCCCACGAGTTGTACTGAAATCATAAATCATGATTCCTCATTTTTTTTTAAAACAATGAAAGAAAGAAAAATTCGACAAAAATTGCAATAAAAATGAAATGAAAAACGAGACAATTTCTTCATTTATTTAAAATTTTCTCTTTTTCCATGATTTCCTCTTTTTTTCAATTTTTTTCCATGAATCCAAAGACTAGACTACAATATAAACAAATGATATTATAAAGCTAGATCATGTCTTATCAAAATAAATAAATAAAATTATTGTCAATGGAGTTTGGTTTTGGATTTCAGATTCTATGTGTTTATCTTCAAGTATTGAGCCCTTCACTGCTTTCAACAAATTTTTGCTTGATTATGATTTAGTACTTGGTTGAAATTTTAGAATTTTGTCAAGAAAATTATAAAATTAATTTGATTTTTATTAAGTAAACATGATTGTGATTTAAAATTATAAAATTTGGTATTTGGTTGAAAATTTAAAATTTTATCAAAAAAATTATAAAATTTATTTTACTTATATTAATTAAATATGATTGTGATTTCAAATTTATTATAAATTTCTTAATTTTAAAGATTTATAAGTAATAATTAATAAATATAACAAATTGAAAAATAACAAAATGATTTTAACTTTTCTTAAATTGTAATGCATAAAATTAAATTATAAAATAAAAAAATAATTAATTAATAATTTTAATTTAAAAGAGATCAATTTAAATTTATTTTATATATATTAAGTGCTATTAAAAGTTTGTCGGCAAAGACCCCTCTAGCTTTAACGATGCACTACCACTAGAGTAAACCATCATTATTGGCATAGCCAAAACCAGGCACAGTTTTTGTGGGAAAATTGTTGGGTAACACATTTTTTAAGCTGACATAATTTAGATTAAAATAAATTGAGATAGTGGCTTAATTAATCTCAACAGATTAGGATTACTTGTGATGGAAAAGATAATGGAATTGTTTAGCATTAGTGGGAGTGGGTGGATTGGATTGTGGGAAATGGTGTCCCTTTTGGATTACAAAAAGTCAATAGATTTTTGTCTTAGGGCCTACTTTGCACCAATAAAGATCCTAAACACTTTGTCACATAAGTTAATAATATACATATATATTATTAATGTATAGATTGTCAAATAAGTCAATAGATTTTTGTCTGAGGGCTTATTTTTAAATTTAAATATGAGATAAAAAAATTGTATAATCCTTAATTGAGTAAGATGTGGAATATTCACAGGGGATATTGAAAAAGTTGTACTTAATAAAAATTTTTTGTGTTGAGACAAATTTATTTTTGATTGATTGATTTAATTAGATATAATGACTTGTGTATTTATATAATTTTATTTTGTGTTAAAAATAAAAATTATCGTATCAAATTTATATTAATATGTCAAGCATAAAATATTTGTTATATTTATTCAATTCATATATTTTTATTAAAATTTAAATAGAATTATTTAATGGTTTTTTTGTATAATTTTTATATCGTCTGGATTCAACCTTGACTGGTTAGTGTGTTTTAAGTTTCTACATAAAGTAATATAATGTAGGATTCAAAGGGTAGATATCATGAATCACTTTTTACAAGATCAAATCAGGAGTGATGGTTGCCCTCCCTTGAACAAAAAAAAAAAAATCAAGAATGACAATTCTAGAGTTGAGCTGGGTAGATATAATTCCGTCCATATTGATAAAGGGCTGGAATCAACAAGGTCGCATTTTGAGATAGCCCAAACAAGAAAAAAGGCCAACAAATGTTTGGAAAAAAAAATCTGTTATCAACAATAGCCTCATTGTTTTCAGTTACATGATTTTTTAAAAGATTAACACTATGTTTGGATAAATGTTAATAAAGGAAAGGAAAGAAAAAGAAAGGAAAGGAAAGGAAAAGAAAGTTTTTTAAAAGAAAAGAAAGGATACATGTATCTCTTGTTTGAATAATTAAAATTAATAAAGAAAAAGAAAGGAAAAGAATTCTAATATCCATTGTTTGGATAAAGAGTGAAAAAGAAAGGAAATGATTCATTATAATAATTTTTTTTAATTATAACTTTTCATTGTTTATGATTTTAGAACACTTTTGGACCATAATATGTTTGCTATCTTGTCTAACTTTACAATTGCTACTATATCAATGGTTTTTAATTAAGTAAAACAAAAAGATGTTTTACAAACATGCATTGATGGATTTGTTGGCCATTATCAAAATTTTAGCATATTATCACTTTGGCGATATATTCATATAAAAGCTATTAAATATAAAAAATGCAATCACATAAAAACATTACATATAAGTGAATTATATATCTTTTTTGCACCAAATAAAAAGTAATAACATATCACCATATAGTTGTCCAACATAAATTTATTTTACTAAAATAAAAAATAAATATTTCTATCCTAAAAAAAATAAATTTATTTCAACGAATTAAAAACTTATGTAGCAAAGAAAATTTTGACTAGATGAACCAAACACTAACCTTTCAACAACCTCCTTTCTTTTATCTCATGGACATCTAAGTACTGCTCTTACTTTCTCAAGATTATCAATAAAATATAGGTAAGCAATAGTGATTCGTTATGAGTCAATTCCTATCTTCTCCAATAATCATAGCCAAGTTAATTATGTTTCAATGAAACATCTCCCTTTTCCCATTCTTCTTTCTATAATGTTATGAAATTATTCACATCTCAAACTATAATATATACATATAAAAATAAAAAATTTTAAGTTAGTTTGACATTTCCTAAAACCTAAAAAATATGTTTATTCATAGTCAATCATTCATCAACATCAAATCACGAAAAAATTATAAAAAATTTTTATATTAAAAAAGACATGTGAAACTTACTTAAAAAAAAATGACTTTGAAAAATTACAAAAAAATTATGATGTGATTAAGTTTTTTTTATTAAGTTTTTGATATTAATAAAAAGTTAGATATAATAGTCCTTTTACAAAAGTAAAATTTTTTTAACTTTTTTTTTCTTAATTTTTCTTTCAAATTGAAATATTAAAAAAATAAAAATTATAAAAAAATAAAAAATTATTGAGAACCTCTTTGTTTTCCTTTAAATTAAAAAATTATCTGGACAAAAAAAAAATTTTTCTGTTTCATTACTTTCTTTTATTTTCCTTTCCTTTCCTTCCCTTCCCCTCAATCAAAAAAATACCGTAAGGCTCTGGGTATCTTTTATCAAATTCCTTCTTATGTTGTCCTTGCTTTCGGTTTATCTTGAAGTTCATTTCTTCTTCATTGCCACAACAGATTTCGATTCGTTATTTCTGTGGCCTGTTGGGTCTTAAGAGAAAATCCAACTTTTATCGCTTTGTATACTTGAATTTGATTCAATAAGTTGAACCTATTTCGTATTTTTTGAAAATTCAATTGGGTTTTTCTTTTTTAACTCTCATTGCTATTCATTAGCTACAAAGTGAAAAATCAAGTGTTTTATTTTTGGATGGAAGGTGGGGTAGAGAGTGTAGATTACACCAGATCTTCCCTTGCTTTCTGAATACATCATTTTGTGGGGGCATATGGAAGATTCCACTTGAGGTTATGCTCAAACCTTTAACTGGAATTTTTTTTGTTTGTGACTTAGTTTGCCTATGTTGTTGGTCCTTGATGTAAAATCCTTTACTTTGTTGGACATATGGTGCTATTGTCTTAACTCTTAACATACGCAATTATTGATAGTCTGCTATTGTGCTGTGAAGACATTATTGCTTTTATGGAAGGCAATGGTTGTAACTCTAAGTGGTTTCTATAATGTGCTTTAAAAGTTAAAGTACTGATCAACACTTACATGAATTTATGTATGTATTAATGTATAAAATCATTGCGGTTTCATATTAAGACATGTGTGCTTTACCCATATATGGAGAGTCAAAGTTGCAAGCTTAGGTCCTTATGTATGGCGACAAATTATTGTTGAATGTTAAGTTCAAGGAAATTTAGAATTGGCAGTTTCCAATTTTCTAGACAGGGAGAATTGGGATTGTGTGAGGACAACCCTTGACATGGACCATTGTAAAGTGCAACTTCCATAGAGATCAAAGTAACAAGCTAGAATTCACTAATGAAGAGATTTAAACATTGAGAAGCTTTTTGTCATTCCTTATTATGACATTTGTGTTTCTGGTATTGCCTCATTAATTAGCGCATATTAAAGTGCGATACTTTTCTTCAAGCTCAACACATTTTTGAGGACACAAAAATGAACAAACCAGTGGTGGTGATGGAACAGCGTCAGCCAACATAAGTAATGGTGATTGGCAAGACAATAGAATTAGGGGCCTTTCGATGGCTTGAACAATTTTTAGAACTATTTTCAGCTTTATGTTATTGGGATTTTGTACTCAAAAGTCGTTTAGCTCAGACTTGATGTCATAAAAGACTAAAAGTTTCTCAAATTAGTAGTGTTTACTGGATCCCTTTTTGCCAGTTACGTAAATTTACAACTAAGCTATAGAATTAAGGTGTTTAAGCTTAGCTGATGGGTGGAAATATAACATATTGTGCTGCTGATGTGGTATATCAGTATAAAACCCAACCCAACCTAAGCCGAGAACATTAGGCATTATAGGCCATATTTGCTGATGATGGCCATGCTGACTCATAAAAAATTCTTAGAGGTTAAGTTCCAAAATGTATGGTTCTTTTTTTGCGAATATGCATTTTAAAATATTACTTTTCGTCCTTTTTATTTGATTTTTATGTTCTATAAAATACTTTCATGTAGTAACAGGTTTAGCTTTTAGTAAAAGCATCTTAAATCAATGATCCACTTTGGCAGTTAGCCCATTGGCAATGTGGTATTCCTTTTTCTTTTAATATTTTTATGACACATAATGCTGCATTCACTTATCACAAACTAAGATTTCAGGTTCAAGATAGATTTCTTTGCAGGTCTCTTTTTCTGGAAAATCTTTTAGATGTTGCATAGAGCATTTTATTTTTATATTCTAATTAGTATATGTTGAAGTTACGTCATGTCTAATAAGGTTCTTTTATTTCTGAAATTTTACTTGTGCTGTTCAAACCTTAAATTGGAATTCTAGATCATGTGAACTAATTATAGAGGATAATGCTTTGATCATCTATGTATAATGAAATGATACAATAACATGAATGGGATTCCATGCTAATGATACAGTCATGTTTAAAATCTCCAAACTTTGTTCATGTCCTTATAGAAGATCCAATTAGATAAAATAAAAGAAAATTTTACATTGGGAAAATGTATCGTTCATCATAAAAGCAAATGAAATTATTGTTGAAGAAGGTAGTTTTGATAAAAGCTTGTAAAAGATTCCATTAATTCATCAGGTGCTAAAGCTTGTCAACAACCTTTAGGAGCTCAATTACTGCCAATTTGATAACATAATTCTTCTTAGAATTTAAAGTAAACTTCAAAATACTGAAATGGGAAAATTTTCATAACTCTTTATTTGAGATTCATTCCGTAAGTTGAATTGGCAAAACAAGATTCAAGCATGGTGATTTATATACAATTGTACATTTCCATCCATAACCATTTTTGCATGAACAACCACTCCTGGAGCTAATCCCTTGATGTACTGTTTTTTAGTCTAAAAATTTGTCATTGTAGCTGACAGTGCATCTCATCAACAACTTTTACTTGCCAGCTCCATAATGCACTCAACTCTTGTTACTAATAAAAATAAGAAATGCAGATAAGCCCTATTAAGAAATTTAAAAACATAGTTATGTTGTTTGAGTGGATTTTGTGTTTAGCTTTCCTAAAACAAATAATTAGATACAACAGAAATTTTAACTTCATTTTCATTCTTTTTTTTTTTACCCTACTCATGTGCAGTAAAGAAAAGTCTTCATTTTGGTGGAATGCAAATTTATGTTCCAAGAATAATTTGTTCTTGTTATTATCATGATTTTCAATTCCATTTACTTCATTCAATTGTTCAGGGACACGAATTTAGGCTCCATGTGGTGTTAGCTTTTGTTTTAGTAATGACCAATTGATCTTTATACTGTATAACCACTATGTCTTTGTGAGGTTTTAGTGTAAGTTGATGCTGAGTACTTCATTTCAGATCAATAAGTTTGTTTTGAAGTTTCAATTTATTGGTTCTTATTTCCAATTGGCTTACTTCTTTTTAGATCAATAAATTTATTTTTGTAAGTATTTGGGCAACTTATTGGTTCTTTCTATACCCAAAATGGTTCAAGCTGTTAATGATACTTCTTTGTTGTTTTACTTGCCTAGTTTCTTCTATCATGTTGCCACTGCAAGAAATTAATGCTACTGAATCTCAGTTTCAATAAATTATTCAGTCAGCAAGAGCAAAATAGCTTGCTTTTTTTAGTGATATCAGACCTCTATTACCAAAATTAATCCGGCTAGGTAACCAAAAATAAAAAGTTTATTCTAAAGCAAGAAAGTTTATCATATTGAAGGTTGGTTGATTATTGATTTAACAGAATGTAAACATAGTGTTTACAAGTGATAGTTGGAATGTTGTAGAGCTTGAAAGTGCTATAAAATGCTAGAAGGCTGTAGGTATGGTAGGTGAATGAGGATGCCAAGATGAATATGTTGAAATACAAGAATATCCCAAAAATAAGATTTAATATGCATCCATTAGAAGTTTGAATTAAATTAATGAAGGGAAGGAGTTTCTGATGATATAGCATCAAGGACTTAGTGACTATACAAAGAGGATATTATAAGAACAATAGAAGAGATGAGTTCTGTTAAACATTCAAAATAATATGATAGCTTGTTTTGACAGACCCTAGGGCTGCAACTTGCTGGCAAAATAGAATTGCACTGCTTATCTCAGTTCATAGGATTCTTACTTTAAAATGATCAAAGAGAGATAAGCCAAATTAATAATGCTTAGTGGAGGTAGCTGTGTGAAATACTTTGAGAATGTGGTTAGCGGGGAACTTAAGAAAAATTTGATGAGGGGAAACGAAAATAGTGTTACTTCTTTATAAAGTTTTAAATACCCTGAATGGAAGATTGGAGCGTAGGGGATTTTGCCATTGCTACTAAAAGTTGAGATGATATATGTTGATGAACCAAATTTAAGATCCATCATCAGGTTTCATCATTCTTGTTCATAGTTAAACTACCAAAATAAGCCTTTAGATTGAGACAAATCCTAGAGTTACTTTGAATGCATCAGCAAGGCAGATTATACATTTGATTACTTTTTATTAATAAGCGTTTTAAGTGGGCTACTTCACTATATCCTCCCAAATAATATCTCATACAAGAAAAATATAGGACTAAGAATCATACTATATGGAGCAAAAGTTAATTATTGACATTCATGCAAGGGACAAAGTTTTGGAGGATTTCGGAAGATTCCTATATATTTATATGTATATAGAGGTCCATGGATACAATTAACTAACATTGCTAGTGGAAGAGGAATCTGAATAAATATCTATCTAGTAAGATATAAGTTATGGAACATTCATTCTTAAGAAGTCTATTATGGCCTTAGATATCATTGTTCTTTTTGGGAACTATCTTCAACTTTAATCCTAGATGGCATGAAGATAATTTGGGGCAATGTTTTCGTTTGAGATATGTTGGAGGATTTGTCTGTAATTTTGAAGAGGACATATGCTATACCAATAAGCCCATGCCCTTGGTTTGATTGTCATGAGTATCCAAGATTCTTAATTAATCAAGATAATGTTAAATTGAATTTCACAGAGAAATGTATTTGCCTAAAAATCATAAATCACTGACAAGAAATCTTGTAAGCTGGTTCTATGAGATATTAAAGATGTTTAGGTATCTCATTCCTAGTCATCATTTAACTCGGAATAAGATACACAAAAGTAATCTTGAATATCCCAAGCAAACATGCCTTTTTTTTCTTTATTTAACAAAAATAATTCAATACTTAGTCCTTTCTATAATTGTGACGAATTATGTTTCAATAAAAAAAGAAAAAAATATTCTGACTGACTTATGTGAACTAGTTTCAATCTAGTGCTATTTCCTAAGAACTAACAAGGCCATCATTTAGTATGGGGCACAATAATTTAATAGATGACTTATTGATATGTTGTTGTTCATGTCAATGTTCACAGTAAAATTTCTGGTTCGTATGATTCCTTTAACTTTAAGATGTTTTGCTTGAGATTCTTTGTTGAATATTAACCAAAATTAATTGAGATAAAAAATTATTGTATAGATTTGAATGGTAAGGTGCAATTGTAGCACTACCAAGATACAAAGAGGTTAACCAGTCCTTAGAAAGTGGTCTTTTAAAGTGAATACTAACAAGACCGATTAGTTGGCGAGGATTCCACTAAACTAGACCTGGAACTTAATTTCTCAGTCATAGTTGACTGTGGTGTCAGAGGAGTATCAGTCTCAAAACTGACATATATCTGTTGAATTACCATTACCTAAACTCAGTAGCTTAAATGCAGAAGTACATGAGATTTATAAAAGCTACTGCTCCTGGTTACTCATAGGGACTAGAAGCCTCAAAATAAATGATGAGGAATCTATGTGTAAATGAGTGAAGGCAAAGCAACGATGCTGAACGTATGACAGACCAGAAATTGATATTTTGAGGGCCTGAGGATCAGGTTGGAACTTGTGAAAAAAATAAGCTTGATGGGACCAAACTTTTGAGCTATTGAATAATGACCTCCACAAATCTTTCCACTTTAAATGGCTGAACTTTGTTCTTGTATATCTTTTCCTTTGTGAAAAGTGCAAAGTGCTATCTGCCTTTTCTCTAAGGTTCTACTGTCAGTGCACACTTAACTTCCCAATTTTCCCCTTTTAACTTTTCATTTTTTAGCTTGTGTGAAAGCATGGAACAAATGTCTCAACTGTTCAATTGCTGAAGAGCTTTTATTGTTGGTTGAGAGACTGTAAACATTAACTCAACATAGCAAAATCTAATTGCACCTACTGAGTTTTGCTACTTTTCTCAGTGCATGCTGTGGCTCAACTTGTGTTTATTTGAGGGATATGTTAAAGGAAAATTTTAGCAATTGTAGGATATCCACTTCAGTTTTTGTTGATGACAGATATTTTGCCATATATTTCACCATGTGGATATCTTCGGTGGTATAATCTTTGTGAACAAAAAGCATGAAGCTAAAGTCATTATTGCTTAAATGAGAAATTTACAAAAGATACATGTGAACTCAAACCAATAGAATTGGAACATAGTCAAATTTGAATACCGCAAATTGTATATTGAAGGGTATCACTTTTGTGGGTAAAGTGATAGCTCCCTTGACAATGTTATGTGTCTCTTTACATGTGGCTGAACTTTGTTTCCTTTATGCATATCCCTTGGAAAGTGAAAAAAAGCGCAGCATCATCTATTAAAGATTAGTAAGAGCCGACCTTTCTTTTGTTGAGTAGCTCCTTGAAGTTGGCTTCTCATTCTACTCAATGCCAAAACGCTAGACATCTTTAATGAAGGCTGGGAACTGACCAGTCTACATCAATACCCCTAGCCATCCACTGAAAGAGTGAGTGACCATACTGATCATTAGCAAATAGAATCTTACTTGAAGTGCTGACTGTATGGAAAAAAGCACTGATACTTTACAAATGGCGTTGCAGAAGTGGATAATTCAAACCTCTAGGATAAAGGAGGACCTCAACTTTAAAGTTAAAAGGCTCAACAAGGGCTGATGATATTCACAGAATGCATCAGGTATGATCCACAGTAGCCATGAATTAAGGTCCTCCAGTAACCCTTCTCTCAAATGTAATGTTGTCTTTTTCTTTTTCTTTTTTTTTTTTTCATTTGTACATTACAAGAAAAGGAGAATCCTACTTTAGAGCTTTTAATGTTTGAGTATATATGCAAAGGAGGTGGCAACTTTTCTGCCCTTTTCCTAGCTACATGAGTGAGAAGATTTATTATTATTTTTTTTTGATAATTGAGGCTGCCAGGTATTGTACCCTGATTATTGGAACTAAGAGTCCAATACTCTACTAACAAATCACGACTGTTGGCACATAGAAGTTGTTGACTGTGAGGGATGGTGCTCATGTAATCATTACTGTGCATATTAAGCTGATATTAATGGTATATGCAATAACACTTTTCTGGAATGATTGTCTTGGTACAATTTTTCTCTAAATACTGCACCAAACAGAGCCAGAATGGTGATGGGGCTCACTATTTGCTTCTATTGCCTGTAGTGTTGCTTTTTTACCCTTTAATCCATGTTCAGATCTGCAATATCAATCATTTAGTAGATATGTAGCAAACCTAAAGCTTCCTTAATGTAAACTCCTTAAGTCTTAAGGATTAATTGTCATGTAAGCTTTACACGTTCTAGATGTTGATAACTGAAACCAAAGAATCTAAGTCTGTGATGTATATTTGCATAGAAAAGTGCCTTTGAATATTTTTATTAGTAGCATCACTAGGTGCTTTTCATATTTCTGTCTAATATGAGGTACAAGGCATGTGATGACTGTTCTTATCAATGAACAAGAAAATAGATTCCTGTAATGTTTAGTATAATCCATAATGATAAGCAAACGGTCTACAGGTTATGTCCTATTTTGTGGGGGATTATATGTGGCTGGATGTATATGATATTGCCTTAGGGACTTTCCCTGAAAAGCCAAGATCCCCTTTCTTCTTTATTATGGCTAAACTTTTTTCGGAAACACTTCCATTACTGACCTGTCTTTAATGCTGTTTTAATAGCTATCTCTATTTCCTGCACGTTAAATTAGCTTATTATGGTTCAACCGTATGAGCAAGACCATTCTATGTTCCTTATAGGAATAGCAGTGGAACATGCTGCTTTCATTCCAATATTCTTGATCTCTATATCTCTCTCATTGTCATAGCCACAGTACCCTTTCATTTGTGACTTCATACTGCTTTTTTTTTTTTTTTTAGCTTAAAATCCAAATTGAGGAAAAGATGAGAGAGGGTAATTTGAGATAGTTTAGATATGTGAAACGTAGGCCTATCTATACACTAAATGAGCTTTTAGATTTGGGAGAGAGCAAAGCTTCTAGAGATAGATCACGAAAAACTTGGATGGAAGTAATAAAAAATGATACGAGAGTTTAAGAAGTAGATGAAAATATTGTTTTTATAAAAATGAGTGGCACAAAAAAGTTTAAAACTACGACCTAACATGAGTATTTTTTTGGCCTTTCATACAGTCGACCCAAGAGTTATAAGATATAAGGTTTAATTTGTTGCTGTTGTTATTGTATTGGTGGTATAATTTTTGAGTTACATGATTATCAAGAAAAAGAGAAAAAGAAGTACCAAAACCAAGCTGCTTTGTCCTTTTTTGAACGGCGACACTTTTCTGCTTGTCCAAGGTGGTGCACAAGGTATCTTCACGCAGAGAAAAAGATTGGGGCTAGCCAAATGGCCCTTCTAAGGTACGAATAATCTGGCAATAAGAAGCTGGCAGAATTTTGTTATTAGATCATCTCGTCATTCACCACCTTGCCGAACTTTTGATCTTTTCTTCTCCTGAAAAGGTATAATTGTGAATTCTCTTTTCTTAAAGGTCAGTAGGAGGCCATCCATTTAGCTTGGCAAGTTTTTGATGTTTAATTTCTTTCCCTATCAACCTAATATTAGAAACTATAACAAAAGATGGAACACTGAGAAATAAATATCTGTAATTGCAAAGAACTAAATTCCAAAATTATAGGTATACTTGCATTTACAAGATAGCAGTAGCATGATCTAGACAATCAGCAAAATTACTAGACATGTACTATCTAATTGATTCAGACCAATTAGATTGAGAAATATACAGTGTCAGCATTAGAGCTTTACTATTAACTCTTACAATTCTCATCTAAAGAGGTTTCTGTTTCTTTTTTCCTTTTCATCCTGCATTTAGAATGAAGGGACAATGCCATATCCAGTTTCTGTGATTAGCGTTGTGGAGAACATCTGGTCCACTTCGACTTCCACATCTGTTCTCTTTGCAAACCGACCCTTGATTCGAGGTCTCGTTTCTGCATATGCCTTCCTTGAAGCATACCTTATTGTCTTTTCAAACTTTCTGGTCTTCTTCTTCTCTCTGTATCTCAGGACCCTGGCCTCCCTGTCCATTGGTGTAAGTTGGTGTGGCATCTGAATAGGAGGTCCAGAGAAGAGGTCAATTGTACCTTTAGGAGGCCTCGTGTGCGAGATTGAGATATCACTCATAGTTGATTCTGGCACAATGCCAAAATCCACAGAGGAAAGGGATACCTGACATGGTTCAAGGAAAGTTGGAAACATATTTACTAACTAGATAGGATTTATTAGCTATGCAATGTGCAATTCTGAGATGAAGCTGAAAGAGAAAGCAATGTGTGTCAGACTGTCAGGAAAATAGAACCATTATCATTCTCATATTTTCACAAACAGTGGAAAATACAACCACAAACTTAATATGTTTTTCATAATGTAAATCAAAAGCGGTTTAGTAGAAGGATTTATGATAGTTTTAAGTTAGCAAAATTCCTAGTCCTGGTCGACCTTCTTAGCTTGATTGTTAGGAGCTTAAAACAGAATTTAAGTTTTGAGTACAAGTACGAGATTTTAGATCCTATGTTTTTTTATCATTAAAATTTAATTTAGAACTAATCTAAACAGATGCAGTTTTCCTGCTAATATAAACCAGAATTTAAGTTTTTGAGTACAACATAAGTGAATTCAGATCCTATGTTTTTTTATCAGTAAAACTTAATTTAGAACTAATCTAAACAGATGAAGTTTTCCTGTTAATATAAACCATGATTATGTCAAATATCTGACCTGGAACAAAAGGGAAAGGAAAACAAAAGTTTCAAGATATTTCTTCCATTTGATTCTGCTCTTTATGGAAGAAAGGTAAAGTAAAGAAGAATAAGCTAATAAAGTTCAGAAGGAAAAAAGTGAAAATAAAAAGAAGATACCCCTTGGATTTTAATTTTCGAAGATAGGATACGTAGTTAGGTCCTGTACCTAAGCAAAGCTGACATATGGTGAAGCACAATTCCTTCACACAATACACAAAGATTACATATGGTACTTCAGAAATGTAGAAAACTAGCTTCACCAGGGTTAGTCATGTTTCTTGTACTCAGGAAACAACAATGGAAAAAGACCTTTAAAAGCTTGAAGAGCAAGCCCAAAAACCACAAGTATAAAACAATTACATCTTTGTAAAAAATGTGCCATGGTTAATTTCTCAAAGTAACTATTGTGGTGACTGTACAAGAGCTAGAAAACAAATTCAAGATTCCAAAACTACTGGTTGTGAGAATTGCAACGTTTAGGCTGATAAAAACAGGCTATGAACGAAAATTTTTTAGGTAGGATGAAATAAATACTATCACTGGGTTGGCATATCACATGTCTCAAAAGCTTCAAACAGAAATCAGTGAACCACTTCCTAGCAAACTGTTTGTAGTAAACCTTACGCTGTGACTAATGGAACCATTGTAGCTGTATGCAGCTTTTGAGGAATCATAATCTAGGCCATACTGAAATCTCTGATGTTGCTGCTGCTGCTGCTGCTGCAAGTGATCTTTGCCTTCTCCAGACTGAACTGGCACAACACTATCACCCCCATAACTCTTGTGTAGAATACCATAAGGTTGTTGTTGCTGGTTATACTGATCATTGAATTGATTCTCAACACTTGAATTGTATTCAACAAGGTCTAGATACTCATCAACCTCCCCACTGAACAAGAACCCATTATTCTGGTTGCTGCTATTTTTCCCAGTATTTAGCAGCAACCATGAAGCTGCCTCATCCTCCTCTTCAGCAATTGTCTCATCTCCCACCGTGGCCATAAAACCATCTTCAGTTTCAGCTGCTGATGCCACTTTTCGTCCACCTTGATCAGTGGCCGAGGGGCCATATAAGCACCCTGAAATCGGAAGAACTGTGACACGCTGGTGGCGACGTGCAAGTGGATTGGCTGAGTGGATTTCTGCATCACATGTAGCGCATAAGGATGCAGCGTCTGCCTTGCACAAGAAGGCAGCAGGTGCACGCTCACATGCCTCACACACCCACACACGTTCATGGCGCGAGGCTACCCGGTTTGCAGCATGCACACGGGCATCACATCCAGTACAGAGGTAGGCTGAGTCTGCTCGACAATACACTGTGCAAGCTGCAGAGCGGCATGTGTCACAGACACGTGCCCAATTGTTGCCACCACCACCACCACCACCAGTATCACTTGTCTCTTCTTTCAACATCTCTCACACAAGGTCTCAAAACTAAACTAACTTGGAGTGTGAGAATAAGTGAGGAAGGGAGGTCTAACTGTATGGAAAAACCCAAATGGAGAGGAGAGAATCCAGGGATAGACACATGTCAACAAGTTAGTGGCTGCAAAAAGTTCTTACGTTATCTTGTGGTTAGCTTAGTTTTGTGGTGGGCCCGGGGCCCACAGCTTCTGCTTTGGCTTTTGGATTAACGTAAAGTGGAGGAAGTTCTGAGCTACTTCTTTAAGGAGATGAAATGTTTGTACTCGCTATTGTAGGTGTGACACTTGGCAGTAAGTCATGGCTTCTGGTCCGCTATAAACTGCTAAGATTCTGTATAGAAATGGCTCTTTCTGACACGTGAGAGCCAGGTGATCATGTATCAGGTTTTTTGCTTCCCGGGGCTTTGCTGTAATGGATGAAACGGTTGTACTAGTCACTTCTCGTTTTCAACGAAAGTCTGCAGTTCCAAAGATGCTTTCCAATCTTGTTATCTATGGATCTTTCAACAGACCTCTTTCTGGTTCATGGTGTTTGATCAAAATCTGTCATTACAGTATGAACTCAGTTTGGAACGAGTTTCTTTTTATCTGGCAAGCATGGAAGAACTCTTATATGAAGTTCAAAATGTTGGACTTGTACATTAATTTAATCACGATTCTTGGGACCTTTCTTTCAAAGTCCTTGGTAAGATTTGTAATCACTAAACACTGTATTCTAAAAACAATGTTGGAATGAAACAGACGTATAACTGCATTAGCTATGCTAATTTGATGATCATTAATGATGTTAATGTCATTTAACCCTATAAACGAACCTCATTCACGTGCATGCATTCACAGTTAACTCTTAAGAAAGACCGTAAAGAAACAAAGCTCCATGTTCTCTGCCTTCTTTGTCAAGCAAAAAAAAAAAAAAAGAAAAAAAAAAAAGAAAAATGCATATCAAAGCTTGATCATTGTATTAATTGATAATTGAATGATTCGAAATACATTTCGATTAGATATTATTAACATAATGTATCCTAACGGTTCAATATAAGATTTTATATATATATAATTTATGTTTAATGTATTAATAATGTATGATATCTATTTAATAAATAAAAAAACATAACACTTATAAATGGGTAAATTATATAAAATTAAATAAATCACACTAGTGGCTTAATTTTTCTCTAACATGAATAAAAAATGCTTAATCATTCAAATCATTAATTAGAAATCGAGGGTTGGTTCACACTAACTTTGCTTTAATTAAAAGAAATGAAGTGTTCAACCACGAGACATGTCATAGCTGACTTGTATCAACTTCAGTCTAGGTTCTTGTCAGAACAGTGGTTACATGGATATAAATCAGCAGCTTTCATCTGATGACCAAGAAAATCCTAGAGAAACTCATTCAGCCAATAGAAAGATGCCACGTGGAAGGTTTCTAGATTAGGATGAACCTACACCGCAAGTTTGGCAGTGCTGAACTGATGCCATCAAATGGCCCCTAGAGTCCAACCAAAAAGTTGTTATCACTTTGCATATAAGTCAACTGATGTGCAAGTTGCTCTGGTCTTTTTGCCCCAAGCATCAATGCATAAAGTTCAAATTGCATACAGCTTTTTTGCCTTCTCTTAATCGCTTTGATCATGATATATATTCAGCAAAGTAAAAAATACTATGTGGTCCTAATTAATAATTCCTCCAACCCTATTTTACCTGTTAAATTACTCCTTTTTCGAGCATGTAATCAAAATTTTTGCCTTTTCTCTTTTGCATATTATTTTTCATTTTAATATTAAACAATTAAAATTTTTATATTATTATCCATTATTTAAGTAACAAATACTTTTTTATATATGAAAAACCGTAATATGAAAATAGAGAAAAATATTATTAATATTGAAATTTAAATTTAAATTTATTGAATTTTATTTTTTAAAACTAATTATATAAAACAATAAAATTAAATTTCGATTCAGTTAACAAATAAGTTAGTACTAATTCTTTCTTGCATGTTGAAATGCTTACAGATGACTTATTAGATAAAGAATAATATGGCGTTAACCTGCAACATTATATGCAAACAAAATTAGGTTATGGAAATATGATATATATTGAAGATATTTGTAATATTTAATTCAATTAGTTCACGATTTTATTTTTAAATAGTAACATTCAATTTATTTAAAAATTAAATTTTAATGTCTAAACTCTATTAAAATTAATAATTAAAAATATATTGTGTAAATTAAGTATATATATATATATGTATATATATAAGATAATCACGAAGTCGAGGATTTGTCAACAGCTAACAGCTATTCTATTTTCTGAAGTAACTAAATCTGGGTATATCCAAAAACTGGGAAAAAATAACTGCCAACGAATTTGGATAAGATCTGAGCTCATCAATCAATTTTGTCCAAAGAAAATGGGAATCTCTAGCAATGGACTGTATCTTTGTCAGGTTGCTTGAGGAAGAGGATTCTAATTAAGACATATCCCTATCAACTCCAAGTGATGGAAAGTTTTTGTAAGGTTTTAATGTTTCAATATATATTGGTGGGTTCTTTTAGCCAGATTTTGACGAGGGATTTTTATGTCAATTTTCTAGGAAAATGTGTACAAAAATTTTTAGACGGCTGCTCAAATTAGTGCCATCCTAAATTGGTACTAAATGGTTTCAAGACATTCAACTCAAGGCTACAACGATCTTTAATTGTTCAAAGTAATCAATGGATTGTTCTTTGCAGATAATGATTTGATAACGAGTAATATTATTTGAGTTGGAATTTTATTTAGTTAATTTATATAATTATTTTAAAATTTGATATTTAATATATTTGAATTTAAATTTAAATATTTATAATTATTTTTTTATTTTTAAATTTGGTCTATTTTTGTATAAAAAATAATAATTTTATTTTATCCCTCAATGGAACAATTTGACTGTTAACAAAAATAAATATTTATTTTTATTAGACATAATTAAATTGTGGGTCGCACACTTGTTTAAGTGGAAAAAAAAATCAATGTAGTTTTTTTTTATAAGAAAAATTTGGAGATAAATAAGTTGTTTAATTTTTTAAATTAAGATAAAAAATATCATATTTAACAGTTTAAAATAAATAATTTTAAATCATGTATTCGAGATAATCTTAACAAATGATAATCGATAGAACTCAAATTCAAAACTCTTGATAACATAAAATCGAATCATAATTAATTGAATCAACCATTTATTGATAAATTAATATAGTGATTTACCCATGACTTGCAAAAAGAAAATAATATTTTCATCTATGAATAAACAAATACAAAAATACTATACATGGAACATGAGGGTTTGATATGCGTGAAGGAAAAGAATATGTGAGTGATGTCTAATATTGTCCAACGTATTTTTGAGTATTTGTACAAATAAAAATTAATTATATCCCTAATATTTAATTTACGTACAAGTTATGTCATTCTGATTATCAGGATATACAAAATTCCTGCCAATAAAAAAGAAAAAACATTTGGGAGATGACATGAAAAATTAGTTAGCCAATAATATAAAAACATATGGCTTTTAAATTTGACAAATTGTTAAAAATTTATATTTTATATATTATCATTTTACACATTATCAATGAATCAAATACTTTATTAATTAATAAACTTAAATTTTTAAAATAAATACACGAAATCTGATTTTTTAAAAATAAATTTATTAATAAAATAACATCATCTTGTTCATAAAATTTATATATTGATAAAAAATCCAATTATTAAATTTAATCAATGGTAATATACTCAATTATTAATGACCAATTAATAAGGTGTATGTTCTTGGCAAAGTCAAAGACATTTACGCCAATTGACCAGCGATGTGCGGCAAATGCTTATGCAAGTATGCAAAAAATACGTTAAGGAGGATGCTGGAAGATTCAGTCCAGATCAGCGAAGTTCCAAGGAAAATGACTAGTTCAACCAATGACGAAGCGGCATGCGGCGAATTTTTGTTGGAGGAAGCGGCAAAAAGAAAATGGAGTCCTAATATTTTAGAAAAATAAAAGTGATAAAATTTTCTTCTTGCCGCGTTTTATTTTCTTTTTTTATCTTCTACATTTTGAAATATGTTTACTGTTTCCTATTTTTAATTTCGATTTTTCAATTTTTTTTCTTTTACACTTCATAAAAGACAATCTTCTTGCATTTCAGAAATTCTTATCTTCTCATTTTAGAATTCTAATAACCCAAAGTTTAAATTAAACTATTAAGTTGTAACCATTGAAGTTAGCAATGATTTAGTGTAATTGACATCAACTAAAAAATGTATCTCCGTTTAACTTAATTTATTTATACAATTAATTTTAAATTTAATATTTAATAATTTTAAATTTTAACATTTATAATCTTTTCTCTATTTTCAAGTTGTAATTTTTTTTGTTAAAAAAAAATCAAAATTCTATACTAAGGGATCATCCATACCATATAATCCTTCATCATAAGTGCACCAAACTTAAAATACAATGATAACAATTTTATCTTCTTAATAATTTTATGTATTAAATATATTTTTAAAAAATAATATAAGTTTACCTTCTATTGTATAATTCAAAATCCAACTAATTTTTGTAAGTACAAAAAAAAAAAAATCTAAACTATAAGCAATTGCGTAAAAAAAAAAAAAATCCAGTCAATAAAATCGGATGGTGAAGGAATTATAGGGACCATGGATGGTTGATTTAATGCGAGGCGAATTAATTTGTTCTCAATTAATATATAGGATCAAACCTTGTTTTTATGCATGAGTTTGTTCTTTATTTATGGAATATCTACTGATTTTTTTTTTCAACTTCAAAATCAAACAAACAACAAAGGAAACCGTGTTCCAAAATTTCTTGCATTTCAGCTTGAATAAATCTTCACAGGTTGGCTACTGATCCCACGTTTGCTAGATAGTATTGCAAAATGTTTTCGTATAACTTGGGCAGATTATTGAAGACCAACCCCGCCTTTTGCACATTAATATATATTTTTAGTAAGTAGGAGGTTGCTAGTATTGTAAAACGTTTTTGTTTTATATTAGTATAAATTAATCCTTATATATATATATATAAGAGTAAAGTCCACTTACATTATTGTAAGTGCTATACATTTTATTACCCTTGGATCAAAATTAAAGTTATAATACTTGCATTTACTTATTTTGATTCAAAAGTACATATATATATATATATATAACACTTATAAATGGATATATATATATATGTATGTATATGCTAGCAACTTAGAAATAGGTTTTTTTTTTTTTTAATTTCAGTATAAAACAGCTTTTGTGCTGCTTATTTTTTAAATAAGCTTTTCAGGCCAAACAATGAGTTTAATTTCAATAAATATTGTCAAATTTTATGCCAATATTCAATTATTCAGTAAGGCAAATCTATCTGGACTCTAAACCCAAATAGGGCCATGTTCCATGGCCCAACTCTCCTTATTGGGCCCTGCTATAACAACTAAAAAATATTAAATCGATGACCAGTATAAACAAAAGGAATCTCAAATCGTTGGATTTGATTTGACTCGAGCTCGGGAGAAACCGAAAATATTAAGTGAAAACTTACTAATCCAATTTTCTCCTGCGTTCATATCGCGTGACTGCTCATAAATAATGTAAACGTGTAAATAATAATTTTATGTGTTTTTTTTTTACGAGTAATTGAATAATATATTTTAATTCAATAATATTTTTTTGAAATGTTTAATTCAATAATAATTCAATAGTAAATGCATAAATATGTCTTATTATTAAAAAAATGAGTTTGATATGTTATTAATTAAATAATAATAATAATTGTGGATATAAGAATTTATTCTGTTCTATGCCTATAGTGGAACTGAATAAAAGTCTTTTAACTATTTATATCTAGATAAATTAAATAATCTATAGATAAATTCAATTTTAGAATTTTAAAGATTTATTGGTCATCTAATTAAATTTATCTATGAGTTGTTATTTTTTTTATCTTTAATTAAATTTAAATAATTTAAATATAAAATCAAAGAGGTTAAATTCTTTTAGAACTTAACACTATAAATTAAAAAAAAAAAAAAAAAACTCTTCTAAATCATTTGACACAATTTGAGGAAAGAATACTTGAAGGCAATTTGAGAAGAAGAAAATCTAAAAGGTCAAAATTTTCAGAGCTTCGGAAGACAAAGTTTTTATAATTTTAAGAAACAAGTTCAATAAGATAACTGAGAAAGAAAGAAGATAGAAGATCCCGAAAAAAAAAAAGTTTTAAGAACAAAGTTTTTAAAATTTTAAAAAGAACTTTAAGAAACAAGGTCAATTGGGACAACAAAGTTTTTAAAATTTTAAAAAATAAATTTAAGAAACAAGTCCAAGAAGACAATTGGGAAAGAAAAATTTTACCTGAAATGTAGATTACAATATAAAAGGGAGCGTGCATTGGGTTGTTTTCAATTTTTTTTCTAAAAATAAATTTCAATCAAATATAAAATTAGAAATTAAAAATATAAAAAAAATTGAACTTAATGCATAAATAAATAATAATGAAAATAAAAAAAAAAGATAGAAAAATCAAATATAAAGATTTATAAAAATCTGATCCATTTCCAAAGATACTTATATACTCTCCAAAGACACATACATACTTTCTTTTACACTATGTTTGAATAAACATTAATAAAAGAAGGGAAAAAAATGGAATGGAATGAAAGGTTTTTTAAAAGAAAAGAAAAGATATATGTACTTTTTTTGTTTTGATAGCTAAAATTAATAATGAAAAATAAAGTAAAAGAATCGTGATAATCATTGTTTGGTTAAATAATGAAAAGAGAATGAAATGATTTATTATATTATTTTTTTTATTATAACATTTGATAATATTTGTTTTCATTATAACATTTACATGTTTATGTTAACATATTCCATGTTTTTAATTTTCCTTTATTTCTTCACAAAAATAGTTATCAATGAAATTTATGAAATTCATAAAAATAAGAGAAAAAATTTGGAGACAATAAATTTATTGGTAAATGATGTTTTGTATTCTCAATCTAATTTTAGAGTTTAAAATCATACATTTTTAATTTAGAGAAATTAATAAAGATATAATAGTCATTTTATATTTTAAACATTTTATTTTTTTTCCCTTCTTTTTTCCCTAATTTGGGTAATTAAAAAATGAAAATAATTGAGGGAAACCAAGGGAAGTTAAGCATACCTTCCTTTCCTTTATTTTTATTTATGTCATATATAAACAAGGGAAAGTATTCTCTATTTCCTTTTATTTCCATTTCATTCCTTTCTTTTCTCTCCCTTTACCTCAATCCAAACATAGGCTTAGTTATCTTAACCAAACACAATTCATTATATCTCAACTCTTATAAATAGACTATCCAAGATTAAAAGTACAATAAACCAAAAACCTTTAAGAAGCGTTTGGCTTGCAAATTCTTAAATTCTGAGAAGGCATATGATTTTGGGGAAAGTGATAGTCAAAGGAAATGAATGATTCATGTGTTTAGTTGACCTTATAAAATGTAAGATTTCTGTATTTAGTTCGTTGAATCTAAAATTACCTAATGAATTATTTTACTATAATATCCTTAATGACATGAATAACATGTGATATTTATAAAATTATTTATTTAATATTTTCTTAATATATTTATTAACACATGAATAAGTGATTTATTTAACATTTTCATAACATATTTATTTAACTTGCAAGCAATTTAATTAATTAATATAACATTAAAAAATATATCAATTCATGAAAAAGACTTTAAAGTTTCACTCAAAAAATAAACAAAAAGTTCAAATGTATCGTAACAAAGGTCCAAGATGCTTAACAAATGAAAATATAGCAATGATTATTATAAAAAGAAGACGGTTGTTTATAAAAACTGTCATCTATTCTATAAAAAGATGATATTTGTTTATAACAATCATCATCTATTCCATAAAAAATAGCATATGCATGATTTAGTTAAAGAAGATGATTGTTATAACAATTGTCATCTATTCCATAAAAAAATAATGGTTGTTTATAACAACCTTCGTCTATTCTATAAAAAAAAAAGTAGTATGTGCATGATTTAGTTAAACATAATGATTGTTATAATAATCATCATTTATTCCATAAAAAGATTATTGTTGTTTATAAAAATTCTCACCTATGGCATAAAAGGATGATGGTTGTTTATAACAACTATCATTTATTCCATTAAAAAAAAAAAAACGCTTTGATCAAATATATCAGGAGATTATTTAACTTTTGAGGGCTAGAATTTTATCAACGAGGGATATTCTTTTATATATGTGAAAGTAGGGACATGAGTTTGATAAATTTTCTTATGTAGAGTTAGTGAAGTTTTTTTATTAAAAATATTAGATAAAATTAAAATAAAATTTAATAAAATAAATATTTTACTATTAACATTTGTTTCATTTCAAATAAAATATATATCGATTTTATAATTTATTAATATATTTTATATATTGTGTATAAAATATTTTTTCAAGCTAAATATTAATTGAAAATAAATATTTTATTACAAAAGTTTATTTTATTTCAAATAATTAGAATATTATTTACATAATATACCATACGTTAATAATTTTTATTATTGTATTTGTCATAATATATAGATCTACAGACCTATCACTAAACATCGATTTAGGGAGTCACCACCAACTTTTTTTGTTTAGGTGTGATTAGTTACCTAATTGAATCTGTCTAATTTTAAAGAGAACTCCGAAACTTGACTTAAGTACTTTTAAAAGGCAGATTCTAATCTACAAAACAAAATATAGGTTTGGGATTATAGTTACGTATAAGGAAGGTTATAACACCCTTATAACGCCCTTTTAAAGGATGGTATCAATTTGATTTCTTGTTATCCAAGCCTTAAAACATGTTTATAATTTATCCAAATAATTTAATTGTTGAAAATTGATCTTCATATTACTTTAATAGTTTGGTAGTAATTTAAAATAATTTCCTCATCTTAAGAGTATTAATGAAGACTAGTGTCACACTTTGAAAAGGCTTCATCATCGGATTCATTGTCTATTGTATTTAGAAAACAAACAGTAAAATTTTTCAATAGTTTGGTAAAATTTTACTTCGATACACATCCTCTAATAGTTTGATGAGATTTTATTTGAAAACTTCTTTATAAAGGTGTTTAAAGAAAACTCATTAAATTTTTCAATAGTTTGATAAGATTTAATTCACGATTTAAATCTTCCAATAGTTTGATAATAATAAAAATTTTATTGTTTTTTTATAAAAAAATTCATTAAATCCTCTAATAGTTTGGTAAATTTTAATTTAAAGATTTAAATCTTTTAATTATTTGGTAAGATTAAAAAAAATTATTTTTTTCACAAAAATTTGGTTATGAAATTTTTCAATAGTTTGGTAGAATTCATAATTAAAAAAAATTTAAACCGATGAAAATCCTTCAATAATTTGGTAGGACTCATGAATTTATTTTTGAAAACTTTTTTTTTAGGAAAGTCAATTAAAATAGACAAAATTTAAATCAAAATAAATTAAATAAAAATAAAAATAAAGTTACTAAAGGATTTAATAGCGATTCGACTTGGCTGCAAGAATAAAAAAATGACTGGTGCAGTTGGGAGTGTGGATCAACTTGGCTTGGCTTACAATTTCTGAAAATCGAGTCACAATTGGATCAGGTTGGGTAAACGGCAAATGCATGTATCATGAGTTTCGATATCCCAAAATGGTGCCATTTGGTTATGGGTATATAAAACTAAAATTTCTTTTTTACGGTGCCATTTGGTTATAGGTATATAAAGCTCAAATTTCCTTTTTTTGCTCAAAACTGCTATACACTCTTTTTCTCTTCCCTTAATTTCTTTATTTCTCTCTCTAAAAAAAAATGAAAATCAGTGGTCGAAAACTAGAAACTGATTGGATTTTGGAAAAAGACATCGAAATCTCACCAGAGCTATGGCTAGGATATGTGTTTCACTACTAGATTCTGGGAACTTTCCTAGGAGTTTGATTTTTGGCCAAGATTCTGCCGGAAACTTCAACTTTGGCCAAAAATTCAATCAAAAAATTCAAAGTTCATCCAATTTTTCAAAATTTTCTAAAATATTTAAAAAAGGCCAAAAATACCAACTTGAATCTTCTGGGCTTTCTAAATTTTCTAATGACCAAATCAAACTTTCACAATTTCCTTAAATTTCCCAAAAATCCTTTGAACATTTCAAATGTCAAAACCCAATTCCAAAAAAAAAAAAAAATCCCAAAACCAAAAATTTTGACTAAATCCCAACAATCTAGAAGATAAAAACCCCCAAACTGAATTTCCAAAAACCAAGAGCCAAACCTAGAAGATTTTGTATGCTTAAATTGCTGTAGTTACTTCTATTTCTTGCCGATTACTTCTTGTCCTTTGATTGCCCCTTATCTCTTGTCACTAGGTCTTTACATTAGGGATTCAATCCCTTTCATTTTGGAAAAAGAATTTAACCGAATTTGTGATTTGATTTTTTACATTTTTCCTTTCTCATGAAGATTGGGATAAAAGAAATCTCCAAAATCATTTAATCATTAAGTCTAATAATTTGCCATTGATCTTCCCTAGTAAAATCCCACGATTTTCAAACTTTCCATTTCTTTCATTTTTTTTGATTTTTTTTCAACTTTGACCTTTGATTATTCACCAAAATAAATTCACAATTAAAATTCAAAATCAACATTAAAATTGTGGCCTTTTATCCTTTTGGGCCTAAAGTATTCCAATCGAGGCTAATTTACAATCAAAAGCCCATTTCAATTATGGCAAATTTTTTCAGACAAAATGAGGTGTTTATAGTTATCTTTTTTTGTACATGTTTTTGTGAAATAAGAACTGTACAAAGATCAAAAGACATCTATTTTGTTCGGATCTAGAAAATTTGTAAATTTTTAACTTGAAATCCAAGGATTCACAATTTGAAAATTCAAGGGTTCGCCATTAAGTTCAAAGGTTCACAAAACTTCAAAGATTTGCAAGGTTTCATAACAAGAATTAAAACATTCCAAAACTCTAAGATTCACAAAAGATTCAAAAATTCGTAATGATTCTAAAATTCACAAAGATTCAAGATTTGTAAAGGTTCTAGGTTTTGCAAAATTTCCAAGTTTTGCAAAGATTCCAAAAGTTCATAAATGATTCAAGATTCTCAATGATTCCAAGATTCTTAAAGGTTTCAAGATTCACAAAAGTTCTAAGATTCACAAAAAATCTAAGATTTGTAAAAATTTCAAGATTCTCAGAGGTTCCAAGATTCAAAAAGACTCCAATATTTGTAAAGATTTCATATTCGCAAAGACTTCAAGATTCACAAAGATTCAAAGATTCGTAAGAATTTCAGATTCGTAAGAATTTCAGATTCGTATGAATTTTAATTTTGCAAAAATTTCAGATTTGCAAGACTTTCAGATTTACAAAAATATCAATTTCGTCATTTTAAAGATTCGCAATTGTAATTTTTAGGAATCCACAGCAAAATTTTCAAAATTCACATACAATATTCAAATATTCGCACTCAAAAGATTTTTGTTAGTGATTCACATCCAAAATTTAAAGTTTCACATTTGAAAATTTTATGGATTCACATCAAAGAGTTCAAGGCTCACATACAGAATTCAAAGATTCTCATTCAAAAATTCTAGAAATTCACACCCAAAAGTTTAAGATTTTCATTTGAAAAACTTAGGGATTCACATCCAAATTTTCAAATATTCACATTAAAAAAACTTTAGTGTTTGACATCCAAAATTTCAAAGGTTCTTATTCAAAAAAGTTTAGGGTTTCACATCCAAAATTTCAAAAATTCACATTTGACAAATTTTAGAAATTCACAATCAAAATTTTAAAAATTCTCATTTGAAAAACTTTAATGATTATGCCCGGAGTCCTGTCGATCATAGTTATTTTTAAAAAATCTCATTTAAAAAAAGGCTCTGTAACTTTAAAAGTTTGAATGTTTTCTTTGTCCAAAAAAAAAAAAAATCTCATCATGAAATATCTTCCTTATTTGAGGATTCAAAAGTCAAACATTTTCTCCGACCAAAGTCAAAATCTTGTAAATGATAAATGTAATAACAATAATGCAAATGCTTTTTAAATGATGCAAATGCATGTCCTAAACAATAATCCAGATGCTATACCATGATTTAAATATTTACTATATGATGTGAATGTATGCCCCAACTATGATGCAAATGCAATTATCAAAACAAGGATTCAAATATTCACCAAATTATGTACATGTACTTTTCCAAACAATAATGCAAGCACAATACAGGTAATGTAGATATCATTAAATTAATGCCATGAAATTTCAATTGAAGTAACAAGGTTCTCAAGACTTCACCATCTCATATATTCCTTCTTAGCTTCTCAGTACTAACACTCTTAAAGCAAATTTCGTTAACTAATCTATGTTATTTTTCTTATTTGGTCGCAACTTGTAGGTTTTATATTCCAATCCATCACTATATTCATCATTGGGTTACCTCATTTGCCATTTTCAAGTCGTCTTCATGTTTCTTTCATTTTTTTTTCAATTTCTTTTTGCCCATGTCATCTTGGATTTCTTTCAAAGGAATGAAAGAATCTTTTATGGACAATCATTCACTTATTTATCATAATTCTAGTTTCATGAAAAATATGATTCAACCATACATTTTCTCATTTCAATAAGGGGATGCTCACTTGGTAAAAGAAAAAGAAAAATAGGTATTCATTATCGAAAAGAAATTTGGTCAAACATAAACCAAAGATGAATAAAAGCAAAATATTATGACTAATTAAATGTGATATCAACATCCAACATAATGACTGTTCAAACAATTTTAAACTCTAACTCAGAATTCTTTGTCGAAAGCATATTCCATTTATATTCTCGATCTTTGAATAAAACATTATTCATATCCCAGGGATCCTTAAATGAAGCTATTTTTTCAAGTTTCCATTTTTACATAAACCACCATTTTAGGTTTTTAGTTTAAGTCTTCCTTTTTTTTTGGCTTTTTTTTTTGCTTGCATATCTTTTTCTCATATTTTCTTCTCATTTCTCTTTTCCTTTGATCTATCAGTGACATTTCGATCAAAATCTCAAATAATCCAATTGCAAACCTTCATTAGTTCAATTCATGATTTTTCAATTCAAGTAATCACATTTGATCAAAATGAACTTTCTAAGGTTCGTAATGTAAGCTAAGGTGATGTCTTATGAAAGAAATAGATAAAACAAGCCCAAAATATACTTGAAAGGTAATCAAACCAAAGATTTTTTTTTTCATGTAGATCATCTTGACATTTTGCCTCATCAATTTCTTCTTATTTTTCTTTGTTTTTTCATTTTTTTGGTTAATTTTTTTTACATTTTTCATCATTTTTCAAGAAAGATCTGAACACAAAAAAGTTTTGCCCATGAAATCTTTAAGGATATTCATTTTCTTTTTTGTAAACAAGCTTCTCTAATTTTACAACCCAATGTAGGGGTGATCCTTGGTTAGGGTTCCTTGAAAGAAAATTTCAATAGATTTAAATGGGGTAGTAAAAGATAATTTTACTCTTTGTGTGAAAGATAGAAGAATGATGGCCATTTCTCATCTCAAACATGAATATTCTCAATGAAAACATTTATTGACCAAAAATAAATATCACGTACTACATCAGTTTAATCTTTCAATGAATGAAATTCTTTGCTAAATTTATCTTCTTTTATTTAGTAATCCTAATAGAGTAACAATCTTAACTTATCAATCATATCAATATGAATGATACTTTCAAAATTGAATCTGAATAGTTGTCATGATTGTTTGAATATTCATTATTTGGAATCTGAAAATGGAGATGAAAAGGTAAAAGTATATAATGGTGATTCATACGAAAGAGGAAATGTCTTGAAAATGCATCATATCTGTCACATTTATTAAAATGATGAAAAATAAAATGAAATCCTAGTACATAAAAAAATCATTATTCTAAAAAAATCCTAAAATAATAAGAGTTCTAGTCAACCTTTTCGTATCCTCTTAAAATCATACCCTTAAGTGATACGGCAAAAGGTCTTTATTGACATTTAGCTCCCCTAATTTGTTAAAGCTCACCAAACCTGCTAGAATCAAACTTTGTACCTTATGCTTGAAAGCACAACAGGTTTTTATAAAATGACCCACATTCCCATTATAGTAATCACATGTGGTATTAACATTTTACCATTTAAGATAAGATGGCTTCAATGGTTTCAAATAAACTGGAGAGACTAGGATGTTCTTGACCAATTTTGAGAATAACTTAGTATATATTATGAGTATAGGATCAATGCAAGCTCTCTTTTAGTTGTTCCTAGATTTTTTCAAGCAACTCGCTTAGTTGTTATACTTTGAAACTGATGTGTGACAAGACTAGGCCCATATGTAGGTGTTTGAAAAATAGGTTGGTAAGCGGATGGGTAAGCTAGTTTGGAATAGGTTGGTAAAGGACTTGTGCAATACTATTGGCAGCAGTGTAGTAAATAGGATGAACAGGTTGGTGGATATGAAGCATAGCTTTTGAATTGTTACCCTTTAAAACTCACAACTTGTGCTTCAACTTTTTTCTGTTTAAGCATCTTTTTTTTTTTGTGCTGGTTGTCTCTTATTCTTCAAACTTGCCACTTTTGATGGTATTTTCAATAATCTCCATTGAGATCACTATATCAACAATTTTTTGTTACATTTTTTTATCATTTTCTCATAATATGGTGCCTTAAAGTGTTAATAAATAGTATTATAGTCTCTTTCTTAGTTAGAAAAGTTTAAACATAAGTAGCCATATCCCTCAATCATTGGGCATATTCTTTGAAGGATTCAGTTGCCTTATTCTCCATGCTTTGTAAAGAAATACAATCAGGAGCCAAGTTTGTGATATGTTGGTATTGGGTAATGAACATCGGAGCAAGCTCATTCCAAGAGTGAATATGGGTTCTATCTAATTAGACATACTACCTAGTAGTTGAGCTGGTAAGGCTATCTTGGAACACATGTATCAACAGATTTTCATCATTGGTGTAGGTGACCATTTTTGATAGTATATAGTGACATGAGTTATTAGATACTTTGTATTGTCGTACTTCTCAAACTTAGAGACATTAAATTTTAGCAGGATTACAACTATCTAGGACCAAGTAGAGGTCGATTGCATTTATGGAGCCATAAAGTCTATACCCTCAATGGTTTATAATCTCTCTTCCAATAGGTTCATCTTCTATTTAGACTTTGAATCCTTTAAACTTTTAACTACCTATAGTTCCAACTTTTCCATTTCTTTTGGATTATCCAAGTCAAAGACATAGACTGGCTTTGCTGCTTTTTCAATGAAGATAGGATTGATATAGTTTTGAACGCTTCTTTAAGTTGATATAGATGACATTTTTGAGTAAGTATACCCTGCAAGAAATGTGAACTGTTCTAGTAAAATACCTTAAGTGGATTGGGCTTGATATGGGCCATAACCAATAGGACACAGAGGGTTAACAACATGTTGCAACGGATAGTCTTTAGGGCTAGCATCTTCTTTTACAGCTTTTTTTTTATTCAGCTTGTTCAATGCCTTGAGAATTTTACTCAACTTTTTTTTTTTATTTCTTTTTAGCCCTTTTTTAACTTCTCAATGCGACTTATGTTTTCTTACTTCATTTGTCTAACTCGAGCTCGGGTGTTGTACAAGTGATGAGTTGGTTGAGCTATTCTTGAACCTTAATTTACCACAATTAGAGTGCATATTTATAGTGATGTTTATTAAACCATCCAATCATGCATGAAAATGAATGCATGAATGCATTAATGCAATAAAAATGATTTACCACATAACAATTGGTAACAAAAAAACTTTATTGAATTGAAAGTTATTTCTAACCAAATCTAATATCACATCCATAAAAAGTATAAAGTTTATTGAGGATGAAATCCTTAATTTATTGATATTGGCTTTGCACTTCATTAAGGAAATTTAACAGTTTTTTGTGCTCCCATTGGTGGCACTTTTGTTTTCCACTTTTTAACCTTTTATACTATGTTCTTGGCTCTGTAAGTAGCCACAATGCTTTGGTCAAGCAGGTATTCCAATTGGTCATGCTTTCTCATATATGCCTCATTTACTTGCTCACATTCTTCATTCATAGCCCCCACTTGTGTTTCAATTTCAACCACAACCTTATTAAACATTTGGATGTACTTTTAGGCTTTAGAGAGTGCCTTCTCACTTTCTTGTAGCTTTGCTTGCAATTGTTTGTTTTCTTTCAAAAGTTAGGCTAACTATCGAATGGTGGATGACTTTGTTGTGTTAAGGTCAGCAAACAAATTCTTTCATTCATCTTTTTCTTGTTTGAATGCTTAAACACCCTTTTTAGCATTTTGTTTGGAAGTTTTAACTTTTAGAGCTTTTTTTTCAGGTTGGTGAAAGATTTTGCTAGGCTCTCCATAAATGTAGCTAAAATCCTTCTTATTAAAATTATTTTGTGATAATCACTCTTTATGATAAATCTAATAATATAAATGCATGCATAGTAAAAGAAAAAGGTTAGTATACACATATTATGTATAAAGAACAATATATAAATTTACAATTAGAATAGCAATAAATGTCCCATCATGCGTCCTATTTAGGATTTTCTAACACAAAGGAGGGTAGGGCTCTAACTTAGGTTCGTACCCTTAATGTTTATTTAGATGCTAGGTTCATAGGTTTGACAGTCTAAAGGTTCCTAAATTGTTACTTACACCATTGTCCATTATAGACTAGTAAAGCATCCCAATCTTTACCCATCATAGGCTACAAACGGAAAAGATTTAATTTGAGTGAGAGTATTTCACTAACCCATGCGAAGACATGAAATCTCACGAAAGTGTAGGCACTTTACTCTTTTTCTAGAGGATTGGGCTTGGGTGTAGAGCTCATGTTATGCACATACAAATGGATGACAATATATAACAAAATTTTTAAAAAAATAAACATAAGAGACAACACAAAATCTATTAAGTTAGCCTTGGATAACATGAAACTATTTACTAGCCTAACTCTTGTCTATCCCCAACAGAGTTGTCAAACTATTATAATATATGGATCCATAGATCTATCACTAGACATCGATTTAGGAGTCACCACCAATAATTTTTTTTGTTTATGTGATTGGCCACCTAACTATATTGTCTCATTTTAAAGAGAAGTTCCAAACTTAACTTAGGTATCTTTAAAAGTTATATTCTAGCCACGAAACCAAATTTAGGTCTGAGTATACAGTTATGCATGAGGAAAGTTATAACAACCTTATAGTGCCCATTTAAAGGATGGTATCAGTTTGATTTTATGTTATCCAAGCTTTAAAACATGTTTATAATTTACCTAAATAATTTAATTATTGAAAATTGATCTTAAAATTATCCAATTTTTTGTTAGTAATTTAAGATAATTTCCTCACCTTAAGAGTATTCATGAAGACTAGTGTCCTATTCTAAAAAGGCTCCGTGATTGGATTCATTAATATATTTTATTTAGAAAACAATCAGTGAAATCCTGCAATAGTTTGGTAAGATTTAACTTCGATGCACATCTCCTAAATAGTTTGGTGAGATTTTATTTGAAAACTTATTTATAAAGTTTTTTTAAGAAAAATCATTAAATCTTTCAATAGTTTAGTAAGATTTAATCCAAGATTTAAACCCTCTAATAGTTTGGTAGAATTAAATTTTTTTTTTTTATAAAAAAATTCATTAAGTCCTCCAACAGTTGGTAAGATTTAATTTAAAGATTTAAATCCTCCATTTGTTTAGTAGGATTTTTTTTTAAAAATTTTATTTTTTTCATAAAAATTTGGTTATGAAATTCTCTAATAATTTGGTAGAATTCATAATTTAAAAAAAAAATTTAACCCATGAAAATCTTCCAATAGTTTGATAGGACTCATAAATTTATTTTTGAAAACATTTTTTTAGAAAAGATAATTAAATAGACAAAATTTAAAGCAAAATAAATTAAAGAAATAAATTAAAAAAAAGTTATCGAAAGATTTGATAGCAGCTTGGCTACAAGAATAGAAGATGGTTGGTGCGATTGGGAGTGTGGCTTAGCTCGACTTAGCTTACAGTTGTTGGAAATTGGTTCGTGATTGGATTGGGTTTGGCAAATGGAAAAGGAGCAGATCCTGGGTCACTTTATTCTAAAATGCTATTGTTTGGTTATTGGTATATAAAGCTCAAATTTCCTTTTTTCGTTTAGAGTTGCTCTAGACTTTCTCCCTCTTTCCTTAATTTCTCTACTTCTCTCTCTAGAAAAATATGAATGTCGGTGGCCAAAAACTAAAAACTCGTTAGATTCTGAAAAAACACGTCGGAATATCATAAGAACTATGACCGAGATACGGGTTTCACTTTTTAATTATGGAAACTTTGCCGAGAACTAGATTTTTGGTTAGGATTTTGCCATAAACTTCAACTTTGGCTAGAAAATTCAACTGGGAAATTCAAAGTTCATCCAATTTCTAGAAATTTCTAGAAAAAAAAAAGCCAAAAACACCAATTTAAATCATCTGGGATTTCTAGATCTTCTAATGGTTGAATCAAACTCTCACAACTTCACTAAATTTCCTAAAAATCTTTCAAAATTATGAAAAATCAAAACTTAATTAAAAAAAATCCGAAAACCAAAAGTTTTAACTAAATCCCAACAATCAAGAAAATCCCAAACCCCTAAACCAAATTCCCAAAAACCAAAAGCCAAACCTAGAAATTTTGGTACCCTTAAATTGTTGTAGTTTCTTTTATTCTTTTTATTGATTGTTTCTTGTCCTTTGATTGCCCTTTATCTCTTGTCACTGGGTCCTTATATAGGGATTAAACTCCAATCAATTTGGAAAAGGAATTTAATTGAATATATAATTTGATTGTGATTTGATTTTATGCATTTTTCCTTTCTCATAAAGATGGGATCAAAGAAATCCCCAAAATCATTAAATCATTAAGTTTAATAAATTGCATTGATTTTCCCTTACAAAATCCCACGATTTTCAAACTTTCCATTTCTTTTGTTTTTTTGATTTTTTTTAAATTTGACATTTGACTATTGACTAAAATAAAATCACAATTAAAATCCAAAATCAAATTGGAAATTAAAATTTAAATTTAAATCAAAGTTAAAATTAAAATCAACATTAAAATTGTAGATTCTTATCCTTTTGGCCTGAAGTTTCCAATCGAGGCCTAATTTACAATCGAAAGCCCATTTCAATTATGGCAATTTTTCCTAGATAAATTGAGTCTACAACATCTTTATTAAATAAAATAATTGAGTTTACAACATCTTTATTAAATAAAATCAAATTAATTGTACAAAAACTCAACTAAAAAATAAACTAAAAAATTGAATTAATTTCTATTTTGTATAAAATGATACTTTGCTATATATGATGCTAAGGGTCAAATGTTGAGGCTTCAAAGTCTCTGCACATGTCAAATTAATTTTGGTTTATGATGCATTTTTTATGATATTAAAAGGTATAATAGACTATAAATACCAATTAATTAGGGCAAATTGGGATAAACTTTACTATCTGCCAGAAATATGAAAAACCTTAAAAAGAGAAAGGTTTTGATTCCATGTTATTTCACCTTTTGATACTATTGGAAATCTTAGAAAATATCAAGGAATCAAATTTCACATACTAAATAATGGAATCACTTTATGAAAACTAGGATTTTTATGAAATCTTAGATTCCATGAACCAAACATCCCCATAATGTTTTTTTGAAAATCTAATAAATACATTAAAGTTTTTCACTCACCTTGAACCCACAAGCTCAAATAAGAGACAATTGTTTTTGCAAACTAAATAACCTCACTAAGCTAAGGTGTTTACCTAATTAAGTACAAAGAATGGCAAATGAAAAACAAATATAATTTGGATACAAGAATGGGAAGAATTAGCTCTAATATTCTGAATGCTCTTAAATTCTTGAGAAAATAAAGATAAGGCTTTTTGGTACTTACTTTCCTACTTCCAAGTGTGTTGGAATTCCCATTTTATAAACAAATAAATTTGTAACTATTGAGAATTGTTTGGAAAAGAAAATGCACATTATTTCTTTTGAAAAACTAACCGTTGGAGGTTGATAAAAATAAGGCGATTGATTCGACCCATTAGTGGATTGATCGGTTCATAAAGTTTTTTCAAATTTTGATTGTTGTAGGCTAGGAGATTGATCCAATTTCATAGGAGATAGATCATGTCATACTAGGTAGCATTTTGGATGAAAAATCATCATGAGAAGTCAACTGCCGTAGATCCTATTTTGCACTTTTCCCACTAATTTGATGAAATCTTGATATATACAACTCCAAATCAAGATCCATTAAAAGATTTAAAAACTAAACTTATATATTTTTCTATTCATATAAAATTCATCATTTAAACCAATGTATAAAAATTATAGTAAAATTTTCAAATCTATCATTTGTGTAGTTGTTAGAAAACCTACATAGTTTTTAGTAAAAATTCAAAATCTTTTCTTAAAAAATTTAAATTTGAATTTTGTTTGGTCTATTAGAAAGTAGATTCAAATAACTTTCCAACCATATATAATTCAAATATTAAAAATGTATAAATTAATACAAAAAAAATCAATGTTGGAAAACTTTGTTCTTAGAAAACAATTTTCTCCATTGAATTTATTTATCAAAACCAATACTACTAAAATTATATAGAGCACAAGACAAATAATTTCACTTTAAAAACAACAATTATAATTTCATTTAATCTTAAATAAATAATCTTTAAAGAGTATTTTTTGTTTGGAAAAACAAAACATAAAAGAAAGATTTGTTTAAACTTAAAAATCATTTTTCAAATAATAGTTAGTCGTGGAAACTTATATTTTTTAGATAAATATTAAGACCAAGCTTAGGAAACATTGTTCCAAGATATTTTTAAAATAAAATAACAATTTGAAAGACAATACTAATTTAGTACTAAAATGATAAAACTTAAGAATATATACTAAATATATCTTTTTCAAAATCTTAATGTTTTGTCATTTTAAAAGAATAATCAATTTAAGGCTAACAATCTCTTCCTTTTTTATATGACAAAACTTAAAGATAAATTTGCTTGATGAAAAACTTCATTTGAAACATATTAGAATTCTAAAAAAAAAAAAAAAAACTCTCTTTTAAACCATGCATGTTTCCTAGCAAAACTCTTCATCAACTAATGCATTCTTCATCCTAATCCAACACTCATAATCTAACATACATATATATGTCAAAGAAAGTATATCTATTAAGCACACACATATGTATATATCAAAGCATATATTTCATTTTAGCACATATTAATGTACATTTGTCCTAAAGATATTTCTCTCCCTTTTTGTCATGCAAAAAGGAGATTAATTCAAGGCATAGGATAATAGCCATGAGCAAATTAATTCAAGCATAAAGAATCCATGGCTTCAAATGTAATATGCACAATGAAGTTTAAATACATATATTCAAGCCCAAGAATATAAAAGTAATTTAATATATCAAAATTTATTATCTAAGGACAATAGTCTTAAATTTACTATATGATACTTATGAGTAAAAAGACCTTATGAGTAAAAAGAACGAAGTATAATATGCATGTCTCATAAATAATTTCATTATAAAATGTGTTTAGAATTTAAAACATTAATATCATATAAACATATATTCATGTACATATATTGAAGCTCATACCAAAAGTTAAAAAAAAATGTTTATAACATAAATAACTATTTTAATTAAAGCAAAATTGTATTATATGATTTCTAGCTTTTGAACAAAAAGAGAAGTGATCAATTTAAGATGCACGCAATTTTTGCATTAAGGATATGTATAATCTATATTAAAAAGACACATATTTATGCATGATAAGCACAACTCTTTAGTATAAGTATCTAGCTTTCAATAAGCAACATATCTCAAACACATAAGGAAGATTCTAAAATATATCTCAATAATATGATAAAAACACTCTTCCATAAACATATCCAATCCAAGGAAATATTCAATAAGAACTATAGCTCATAAACATGTAATGAAGCATGAGTACTAGTGAGCAATAAGATTCCAATATCATGTTATAACAGAGATTATACAAGCATTCCAAACATGATGATCACATATGAAATATCAAAGAGATCATAAAAGCATAATGATTCTAATATTCAATACATGATGGAAACATATTCAATATATTTCAAATCATTTCAATGTATAGAAATGTAATAAGTCCAATCATGTACAAATATTTAAACTCATTCAAGAATTTATTTCAAACAATATATCCACAAATTCATAAAACCCATAAAAGCACATATAAGTATATGTCAAATCATATTTAGCAATGTACTAATACAAACATTAGGCATAATATAACACATGCTATTTTTCCTAAGAGATTGTTTATCTTCAGCAAATCAATGAACATGTATAAAAATTTTTAAATATAAATTCATAATCTATAAGTCAAAGCAATTTAAAAATCAATAAATCAATATAACCAACTCATAGCCATATCCAAAGATTTTATCTTAAAGCAAATAAAGACCAAGAAATCAATATAACCAATTCATAGCCATATTTAAAGATTTTATTTTAAGCAAATATTCATGCATTAAAAATCATTAATCTCATTTAAGAAATCAAGAATTAGACGTAATATCATTTAAGGTGTATTAATTAATCAAAACTTTTAAGAATGTTCAAACAAATTCTAGTAAGTAGCTTGATGATGAATTTGTTCAAAGTGTTAACATATTTTAGTACTAAATGATAGCTCTAAAATTTTAAAATTTGTTTGAATTTGATACATTTAATAGTTGTTTTCTTGATCCTTAGGTTTTTTTACTTGGAGTAGGATTTCTATTCATTTTCATGCAAAATCCATACAAGATTAACACAAGATCCACTATTGTAATATTTAGCCATGCATGTTAAAAGAAGTAACTGAATTCTACTTGAAGTTGGATTTCCAAATTCAACTTGAAGTAGGAATCCTAATGACCCTTTGACTCCTACATCAAGGAATGACTTTATAATATTTGGCCAAGAGAGATTCAATGCAACCATGACTTTTTGATCAATCATTCAAAGAGTTATATTTCAACAATGACTTCTGTAAGATTAATCTTAAAAGTTTGGATGAGAAGCAACAACAAGGTCTTGGAATTCAAAATAGCTGAAAGCTTTTCAAGATTATAAGATGAAGATGAATGCCATTCAAGATGAACATCTAAGATTGATTCCAAAGAAGCATGATTGGTCAAGACTCTTTAAAGACCAAGAATCCCATGTTCAGCCAACATTAAAAGATCAAGATAACTTTTATCCTTTGGATTTTAGATAGAATTGAGCTTGTAATCCTTATCTTACCCCATGGCCGAAACTCTTATTTATAAATAAGGAGACATTCTCTTGTTTCCAACATCCCACTTCACACGATTCTTTTTTTCTCTTTTCTTTTAGTTTTTAAGTTTCTTTTTAAGTTTTTTTTGTATTAGGCTAAGGTGACAGATTAGCCATTACAAGAGCTTTTGTTTTCTTAAATTCTTTATATTCAATACAAGTACTATTTCAAAGCTTTTTTTTATTTTTAGTTTCAAGTTCTTTTATTGCTTTACAAGTGTTTGACCATAATTCTTTTTCAATATTAGCTCTTGATTATAATGCACTTTTGTTTTATTTTTTTCTTTCATGCTTTTATAAGTTTTGGCAATACTCTTTTTCGTTCAAAACAAGTCTCGAGTTTTATGTAATCTTTTATTCTTTAGATCTAGTAAGAATTGGCCAAATCAAAATACTTTGTAAGTGACAGTTGGATAAATAGAGCTAGGCCAATACAATTTTTTTTTCTTTGTTTTCTTTAATTGCAAAACAAATCAAGTTTTCATTAGTTTATATATAATGAGATAGTTTATCATATTTGGAACTTGAATCCACTTAAGAATTCAATTCTATAATCCTTATGGAATGATAATCTACTTTAATCACTTTATAACTTGATTACAATTTGTGCAGTTGCAAGCATTATTGAAAGTAACAATCAAGTTTTTTGCACAATTGTTAGGGATTATAGTGGTGTTTGATTCAATATCAATAAGGATTTTTTGCCCTTTTGTAATTTAAACATTTAATTTTGCTTATTTCAAACTATTTTGATCTTTTCTTGTTTATATATGTAGATTTAGAAGTGTTGACTTAGCTCAACTCAAAAACAAATCGAAATAACTCTAAAGTGTTTAAAGAAAGAGCAAACAACACCATCTACACCAATACCATTGGCGAATGTAAATAATGAAGGTCATAGAATGTTAAGGGATTATGCTATCACTAATCTAGATGGTTTTCAACCATCCATAAAAAGACTAGTCATGCAAGCAAACAACTTCAAAATTAAAGCCTTTTATTATTGAAATGCTCCAAACTTTTATATAGTTTGATAGTCTACCAAGCGATGATCCAAATCTCCATTTGTCTAATTATCTTGAATTGTGTGATACTTTTAAGTATAATGGTGTTTTCAATGATGCAATTGGATTAAAAATTTTTTTGCTCTCAAGGACAAGGCAAATAGTTAGTTAATTTCTTTACCATTTGGATCAATCACAACTTGAGATGATTTGGTTCAAAATTTCTTTACTAAGTTTTTTTCAACTACTAAAACGGCCAAGCTAAGGAATGAAATAACAACGTTTATGCAACTCGATAGTGAAAATCTCTGTGATGGTTGGGAGAGATTCAAGAAGTTGTTGAGAAAGTGTTCACATCATGGTCTTCTTTAATGGTTGTAAATATAAATCTTCTATAATAGGTTGACACTATCCATGATAACTACATTAGATCTAGCTGTTAGAGGAGCCATTATGAGCATAATTGTTGAGGAAGCACATGAGTTGATTGAGGAGATGGCAACCAACAACTATCAATGGAGAATGGAATGTAAGGTACATAGAAAAATTACTGGTGTGTATGAATTTGATGCTTTTACTTCCATTAATTCACAACTAGCAAATTTGATTAAGAAAATTGAACCCTTAGGAACCCTATCCCAAACCGCCCCTGTCAATGCCATAGAAAACCCATTTATGTCTAAGCCTACTTACAACCCTTATACTAATACCTATAACCTAGGCTAGAGAAAGCACCCTAATTTTTTTTAAAGCCAACCTAAGCATCAAGCCACCAACCAAAACACAAACTTTCACCTACAGCCATATAACCTACCTCAAGAAAAAAAACCAATTTTGAAGAGATATTGACCCAATTGATGCAAGCTAATAATGCAACCATCTAAAGCCAAGCTACATCAATAAAAAACCTTGAGAACCAAATAGGCCAACTTGTCAAGCCATTACCAACCAACCTTTTGGAACTTTGCCTAGTAACACTAAGTCAAACTCTAAAAAACAAGGCAAAAAAGCATGTAATGTCGTATATTCCTTTGGTGAAAATGGTATGTATGATTCTGACAATGATGATATTATGGATCAGCCTGTAGTGGTTAACTTGCCTAGCTTTGTTAAACAACTTAAGGTAGATTTTATTAGAAAAAATGATATGATGGATGATGAGGAGTTATTAAGATATAGTAGGGAGATTTTAGGTAGTTTTGACTAAATGGCTTTAGAAGCCCCTGGTAGTATTAAACCATTTAAGGAGATAGGTGATTATGAAATAAAATAGGATCCTGAGGAATACATTCCAAAGGAGGACCATGAAAAGTTAATTGAAAATTTGGTTAAAAAAGGAAAGATGTTGACGCAAGTTAAGAGAACACTTATTAAGAATATACAACTTGAAGAGCAGGAGAAAAGGCAAGAAAAAGAAACTCAAAAAGTGAAAAGGATGAGAATGACTCCAAAGATGTCTACCTAAAAGCAAACCTTCAAAGTAACACCATTAATGTCAAAACTTGTATCAAGATAGCTATTCAAGGAGTTAAAAAATTAACTTTTATTGATGACTGTAGTCTTGCATTTTGACATATTCTTCCAAGAAAACAAAAAGATCAAGGGAGTTTCACTATCTCTTATAAATTTGGTCATTTAAAATTTGATGAATCTTTTAATGATTTTGGATTTAGTATTAATCTGATGCCTATAAATATTTTTATGTAGTTAGGATATGGTGAATTGAAAACCTCCAACCTCACCATTATATTTACTAACAGATCTACTAAAAAATAGCAAAGAATGTTGGAGAATGTTTTGGCAAAAGTCATTAAATATGCCTTTCTTATGGATTTTATTGTTTTAGATATGAAAGATAATGAATTCCCCTTGTTGTTAGGTGGACTTTTCCAATTAACATCTAAAGCCTTAATTGATGTTAGTAACTATGATCTTACTCTGAGATTTTTAAAGATAAGAGAATTTAATTAGTAACTGGTGGGTATGGTGTCGTTAGAGATAATAAGGATGTTTAAGCAGTAACAAGAGTTAAGAGAAAAGATAAACCTAGTGAATCAAACTTAATTTCTAAACCTCCTAGCCCATAGTCAAAAGTCCACCTAGCAAAACCATTAAATCTTAGCACTTGCAAGATAAAAATTGAAACCTCTAGTCTAAAATCGAAAGTCCTTAGCACTTGCAAGATAAAAATCGAAACCTCTAGTCTAAAATCGAAAGTCTTAATGGAGAATCCAAGTCTAGCATATGTTATTCTTACAAGAAGAATGAGTACACCTCTTAGATCTAGTTCAATTTATGTAATACCTCAAAGGAGAATGCAATAAGGAAATCTCGCTCTTGAAGAGATAAGGTAATTTTTAGATTTTAGGGATGGTTAAGCTTGATCAAAACTAACATTGCTTGGGAGACAACCAAGTTTTACTTTAATGGTTCATGATTTTGTTCTCTTTGTTTTTGTTTTATTTTTAGGATATGTAAGTTTTGATTATTTTTGTGTTTTTGTGTTTTTAGGGATGAAAGTGATGCAAGGAGATGCTTCATGAATAAAGTAAGGAGATTCAGCCTTAAAGTAAATTTTGGGGAGTATTTTTTTTTCCTAGATTTTAAAATTTTTGTTTTGATGTATTGCATAATGTAAGTATGGAGGAAAAAGAATGCCTTTTGAACTAACTTGTTTATGAAATCTTTTCCCTAATTGCTTTATTTTCAAACCAAATTGGCGTGCTATAGTCTTTATTATACAAGCTTAGTTAACGTTTCATGAATTGTTCAAGAATGACTTGAGTATGATATGAAGCAAAGTATGAATGTAGTGAAGAATGAGATAAGTTCTTAAGTATGTTTTTCTTTTAAGTATGATTTTTATGTTTATGTTCTTAGTCTTGACCTATGATTATGCATTGATTTTTGTAAAGAGATATGTAATATATTAAGTCACATAGAGAATTAAAGTAAGAGTATGACTTTAGAATTTACCTATTCAATCATCGAGGTGAAATTCTAAACTATATTTGACTCAAGAAATGATTTAGGCATCATTTGAATCATTTGAAGCTTTTTAAGTCTACCTTTTATGAAACATCTCTAGTACCTTTATTTTTAGCCTTTTATATTAATCATTTTCTTTGTTTATTTTGCCATAATAATAAGCCTAAGCTTTTTCTTTGATATTATCCCTTTTTATTGTTTTACATAACCCAATATCGCTTATATACATGTTTTGGATAAATTATTGTATTTGGGAGAAAGGAAGGCGCAAGCAAGTGAAAAAAAATCAACAAAAGAAAAGCAAAAATAAAAAGCTGAAAATGGTTTAATAAAAAAATACTGAAATAGAGTGATGCCTTAAAGTCTTGAAAGTTCAAAGTTCTCAATTCAACATTCTAAAGTCTAATAAATCAAAAAAAGGTAAGCAAAAGGGTTTATGATTTTAAATTTCCTTTTTCCTACCTTGACCAAATCCTTACATTACAAGCCTTAATGATATTTTGATTTTGAGTCAAATATGTAAATTTAATATTAGTGGAGAGGGAAGAGTAAGGTTAGCAATCCAACTTCTAACCGTGGGGTTTCGACCTAACCTGGCCTCATAGGGTCATTTTTTTTTGAAAATCGGGTTTCGAATTACGTCGAGTTTTAGACAAAAAAAGTTGGAGTCGGGTTTTAGACAAACCCACCTCGACCTGACCTGGTATATATAAATTTTTTTATTATTTATTTAATTATATATATTTTATATATATTTAATTTTATATTTATATTTTAAAAATAATATTTTATATTTTTAAAAAATAATATTTTATTAATTTCGAGTTGAGTCTGGTTGATTATGATTTTATACAATGTCAAATTGGATCAGGTTCAGGTATAAAAAATAATATAAAAAAGTCAAATTGGGTTAGGTTCGAGTATTAGGGGTATAAGGTTGGGTCAGGTTCTAGGTGAGCAAAAATCCACCCTAACCGAACTTATTGCATCTGTAGGGAAAAGGTAAGTAAACATATGAAGTATATTTTATTTTTAAGTTAATATGTGATGATATATTTTGCATTTTTTTTGCTCAAATTATATGTATGAATTAGAGATAGATTAATTTCATATGTATAAGAATGATATGATATTGAAAGCTTACTTTTAAATGAGTTTCTTGTTATTTATGTTTGTAATTAACTTTATATTATGCTATAGTGTATGATTGAAAATTTGTGTGATTTTGACTTTGTGCGCATGTATATTGATTTTTAGTAATATTGATTTGAGAATTTTGCTTGAGGACAAGCTAAGAATTAAGTTTGTGGTTGTGATAGCACTAAAATATATAAAGATATACAAGTTCAATTTGGTTAAAAATTTTTGAAATTCACTTAAATTTGGTGCAGTTAATGGTTGTTTTCTTGATCTTTAAGTTTTTCTACTTAAAGTAGGATTTCTATTCATTTTCATGCAAAGTCCACGCAAGATTAAGATAAGATCCACTATTGTAATATTCAACGCATGTTAAAAGAAGTAACTGAATTCTACTTAAAGTAGGATTTCCAAATTCAACTTGAAGTTAGAATCCTAATAATACTTTGACTCCTACATTGATTTGTTTTTCCTAAATCTAAGAGGATTTCTACAATGCATGTGTTATTTGAAGACTTTTATTCAAGGAATGACTCTATGATGTTTGGCCAAGAGAGATTCAATGCAACCATGACTTTTTGATCAATCATTCAAAGAGGTATATTTCAAGAAGGATTTTTGCAAGATTAATCTTAAGAGTTTGGATAAGAAGCAATGACAAGGCCTTGGAATTCAAAATAGCTAAAGCCTCTTAAAGATTATAAAATCAAGATGTATGCCATTCAAGATAAACGTCCAAGGTTGATTCCAAGGAAACATGACCGACCAAGTCTCTTCAAAGACCAAGAATCCCATGTTCGACCAACACCAGAGATCAAGTTGACTTTTATCCTTTGGAGGTAAGATAGAATTGAGCTTGTAATCCTTGTCTTACCCCATGGCCGAAATTGCCATCTATAAATAAGGAGGCATTCTCTTATTTCCAACATCTCACTCTACACCATTTTTCTTTTCTCTTTTCTTTTAGTTTCTTTTTAAGTTTTCTTTGTATTAGGCTAAAGTGACAAATTAGCCATTACAAGAGCTTTTGTTTTCTTAAATTCTTTATATTCAATAAAATTATTCTTTGAACACTGGCTTATATTTTTCGTTTCAAGTTCTTTTATTGCTTTACAAGTATTTGGTGATAATTCTTTTTCAATACTAGCTCTTGGTTTTGATGCACTTTTGTTTAATTCTTTCTTTCATGTTTTTACAAGTTTTGGTGATACTTTTTTTCTTTCTATACAAGTCTCAGGTTTTTTGCAATCTTTTATTCTTTAGATCTAGTTAGAATCAACCAAATCAAAATAGTTTCCAAGTGATAGTTGGATAAATAGATCCAAGCCTATACAATCTTTTCTTTCTTTGTTTTCTTTAATTGCAAATCAAATCAAGTTTTCATTAGTTTAGATATAAGGATATAGTTCATCATCTTTAGAACTTAAATCCACCCAACAAGTCAATTCTATAATCATTATGGAACAATGCTTTATTTTCATCACTTTATTACTTTATTATGATCTTTGCACTTGTAGGTATTATTAAAATGTAGCAATCAGTAAATCACATTTTTGCACATTATCTCTATTGAAAAGCACTTAAAGCAATATTCAATAATGATAGACATTTAAGCATATATATATATATATATAAACTCATACCTCATAACATAACATTAAAACATTTACCTCCCTCTTATCAAACTTTGTTGTTGTACTCATTTAGCTTTGAATTCTCATTCCACATCATTTGAACAAGTCTTTTGATAAACTAAGTTTGATGAAAACGACATGTGTTGCTTGCTATAGTTGAAACTCTAAAAAGAATGTTAACTCATTCATGCTTATTTTAAGTTCTCTAGCATTTAGACTTAGAAAAAAAAATCTTGACAAAAATATTCATTAGTAGTATCAAGAATACCAATTGATAAAAATTATATCAATTGTTAGAAACGATTTCTATAATTCCAAAAAGAATGTTTATTCATTCATGCTCATTTCAAGTTCTCCTTACGTAGATTTAGAAAAAATTTTGACAAAAAATATTAATTAGTAGCATCATGAATACCAATTGATGAAAATTATATTAATTGTTAGAAATGATTTCTATATTCGAAGTCATTATATGCAAAAAAAAAAAAAAAACTTTGTTCATCAAGCACAAGTTGCCAATAACAAATGAGATATATTTCATCAAAATGAAACAAGCCTTCAAATCTTAACTTAAACTATAAGCCATTTATCAAATTAAATATCAAATAGCTCAGTGGTGGTGCTAAAGTTAAAGTTCTCAATGTAATGTGCCTAAAGTTAAAGTTCTCAATGTAATGTGCATAAATCAAACTATTTTCACCAAATAGAAAATGAAAGCTCAAGTACGACATATTAAAAAAAAAATTGACAAGAATAAATATGTTGACACAAATTATAGGCCAACATCTACTATCACTTAAGGAAAAAATAAGTATTGTAAGAAAATCACTCATTTAAGCCATATTCTATTTATATGAGCTCTAAGCATAAAGAGTTTATAATATCAAGTCAAGCTAAATAATATTTATTTTATAAGCATACATTTGATAAGAATAATAGATGAACCTAAAATATATTTCATTCAAGACTAAATAGTTCATTATATATCAAATCAAGATCATAAGCTAAGAAATAAATTAATTAAGTACAAACACAAGCATATTTAAAAATATTTCACAAAATCCAAGCATTATGATCATTTGAGCATAATGATAAAAGATATTTGAAGAATATTTTATCACAATCCAAATTCAAAGAAATAAATTTTGAATTAACAATTAAGCGTAAATATAAAATAAATTTCATAATTATTTCACAGAACACAAGCATTTTGACAAAAAGGCATTGCATGAAAAGTTAATTTTATCCATATAAGCACATGATGATTTATGAAATCAATGGTAATGAACTTCAAATATGGGAGACAATAAATTCAAGCATTGAAACCAAATTCCCATTTTAAAGAAATAATTTTAACAAAATTATTAGCACTAAGGCATCATTTAAAAATATTAAATAAATATTCATAATGCATACCTTTTTTAAATGTCAAGAAAATTATTTTTAAAATTAAAAAACAAAGTCAAATAAAAGTAAAAGGTTAATGGAATGATAAAATGATGCAACATAGACTTGGCACATGAGATCTTATCCCATTTGAAGAGCCAAAATTGAATTTGCTTTATTTTGTAATAAGGTGATCGATCCTATAAAAGAATGAATTGATCTTGGTTTTTAGCCTATTTTACATTTTGAACAAAAATGGATCAATCCCTTTTAGGGTTTTAGGCAAATCTAACATTTTGGAGTACATTGGATCGATCTAGGGGATTGATTCCTTTGTCTGCTATAGCAATAAAACAATAAAAAAAATTATAGCATTTTTACTCCAAATCTAGATTTTCATGCTTTTAGCCAAAAATAAAATTTAAACATGTTAAAAACATCATTTTAGACATGTAAAAATAAAGCATTTGGATAAAAAACCATTTATAAGCAACTTTGGAATGATTTTGTAAATGTTCTAAGTTTACTTCTTTTTTAACTCAAGTATGTAAATGTGTTTGAACAATATTTATACATTAAAACCACTTCAAACAAGTTTGAAATGATCAAATAAATATAAAAGAAGCACAAATTCTCAACAAATGCATATATTTCAATTTTTCAATAGTCTAATCCTTATTTATGCAATGAATAGTACCATAAACATCCTTAAAGCATTAAATCTTCATGACTTTCATTCAAAAGAATTTCGTTACAAATTTGTAAACGTTTTTCACATATAAGAAAATTTGTTTGTGTCATAAAACATGTGCAATATGAACAAATTTCTTAAGCAAAATTTTTAAACCTTATACTATTCAAACATCAATATATTCCATACAAAATGCACTAAAGCCATAAAAAAACATTTTCATCAAACTAAACTCACTCAGTCAAATATATTTATGCAAAACACAATAGTTAAATCATTCAAAATATCCATGATTTTTATTTTTGACACATTAAAGCTCATTTTTTCTTGAAAAAAAACTTTGATAAATCTTAAAAACTTGTCAAGCTCATATTTAACCATCTTGAACCATTTCAACAAATTTCAAATGACAAAACAAAAATGTTGAAGTGATCATTTAGCCTTAGAAATAAGGTAATCAAAAAATCAACTTTTAAACCCTATATTTCCCTGAAAAAAGTTACTAAGATGAGCAAATATGTTTAAACTCATATTTAAGCTCATTAAATCATTTGAAAAAGTTTATCATAGTTGTAAATTATCCAAATGGATTTTATATCCAAATTTATTAAAAAAAAGATTTGAACATATAAGCTCAAAAATCCTTTTAAAACTAGCATTTAATATTTCAAAAATTAAGATTATTGCAAATTAATCAAGTTTCTTTGTTTGAGTAAGTTTAAATCATTAAACTCAAAATATTTAAATTCATTACAGACTTAAACTTGCTAAAACAAAATTTTGTATTTCAGGCTTGACTTTTGTAAACATGATTTTCAAAGCAAAACTAGAAATCTTAAAATCATTAACCTTTGTGTGCTCCCCTAAGTTTATGCATAAAGACAATACAATCATGTAAGCACAAAATTCATTTGCATCAAGTATATCAAGCATTTAAGAATAGAGGCAATGATTATACATACACTCTCTTTATCAAATTGAAATATAAATGTCTCAAGCACTTAAACATCAAAATCAATTTCAACAAAAATGAATATGTATTTATATCAAGATCATCATTCATTCAAGATTATTTATATGAAGTACTCAAAAGCAAAGATAATAATATATTCAATTAAGCTCATAATTTCTCAATATTATGCAGTTCATATACCAAATCAAATTGGCATAATCAAGATATACAATTAAGCTTAAGGAAGAGTAAATAAGGAATGAACTTTAGTAATTTCAAATAGAAATGGACAATCAAAATTTAAATGAACAAAAAGCATAAAAATTACCCATTTTTTATTGTTTGTCTAAAATATTCAATATTCAAGAAAAACTTTGTAACATCTTACTTTAGCACACATACAAGAGACATTACTTATTTGGATTTTGGTACCAAAATTGCTTTTGGTCCTTAGAGTTGGTGAACATGTCTTTTGTTTTTTTTAGAACCACATTTGCCTAATTTTAAAAAGTACTTTCTTCCTAACAGGAAAAGTGGATTTGGTCATTTAAGCACTTAAATTATTCCTCAAAAGCTCTTGTTTTCCTTTACCAACTCTTCAAGATTCTTTTTCAAATGAAAATTCTCTTTTTCTAAAATTTCATTGTTTTACAAGCTTTAAAATCTATTTTCAATTTTTCATTTTGATTTTCTAAAGTAAACTTTGTTTATATCAAAAATTCATTTTTAACCTTTAATTTTGAAATCATCTTGTATTTCAAATGCATTGGTTCAAATTCCATAATCAACTCATCAAAAGCTTATTTTAATTCATCAAAAATATATGAAGGTAATCACATGGTAAGGAATTTACCTTAGGCTTTTCAAGAGTCATAAAGCATAAAACATTTTGGTTTGAGGAATAACTTGTGCTTGATTCCTATTATTTTTTCATTTCCCTATACATTTCTTCAAGTTTCTCCCATATCTCCTTGGCATTTAAGCACTTTGCAATCAATATAAATTGTTGGAATCAAATGTATTGTAAAGTATATTCATAGCAATTGCATTGACTTAGCATGAACTCTATGTGATTCTTATCCCATTCTTCTACGTTTGGAGGAGCTCCAATGCCTTTAATAAGAATTATCCATGCTTTCATGTCATTAGCCACAATAAAGCTTTCATTCTTATTCTTTATCATATGCAATTTGAACGATTGAACATAAGAGATTTCAAAGTAGATTGCCCTTAACTAAGTGTTATTATAGATACCTAATTTTGTTTATTATGATTCCAGTTTGTTCAGTTTTTTATTTGATTTGGACATTTAAATATCATCTATTTCTGCACTTTAATTGAATATATCTTATTAAACTCTTTTGGGCTTTATTGTTTTAAATCATTTTTTGTATGTGTTATAGTCCAATCTAATTCAATTTAGATTAATTCAAAATTGGGTCAGTCCAAAATCAAATTTTAAAACCCAAAATTTGAAACTGCAATATTTGATTTTAAGGCTCAATTAATTAAATTTTGATTAATTAAAAAGTGAAAAATAAAACAATAACAAAAAGCAAAAAAAAAAAAAAGAAAAAAGCGAAGGGTCTGACTGCCAGCAGACTTTCCCTCACTTTCTCATCTCATTGAATCATATTTCTTTTTTCCCAACTTTATCACCACCATTCTCAGCTATCTATTCTTTTTCTCATGTTTTAACCCCTCTGACTTTAACACAAATGATCAAAGACTCACTGTCCAAAATTCAGCAGACTCAACCATCCCAAATGCGACAAGCCATTGCTGCTCACTGTAACTACATTCCGAAAACTCCAATCATCTTTTCAAATTGATTTCTACTGGGGCTTCTAATAACAGGGAGGAATTTCACCAGCAAGAGGGGGCAATTCACAAAAAGCAAAAGAGGTTTCTGTTTTCAAAAGAGAAAACCTTTTGTCTCCATGACCACCAAGACCGAACCCCACCAAAATAACAAAAATCCCACATAGCTCCATCACCACCAAAAAAAATCCCAGACCCCTAATCGAGACAGGCCTCCACTAAAAAGCCTTGAACCAGCCATCGCCTACCACCAAAAGCAACCCAGTCGAGACCAAACTTAAACTTTCCAAGCAACCAAAATCACAAAGTCCCCACACAGCCCAATTACCACCACCCTCGAGCAGCACAACCACCACAGCCCGACGACACCTCCCACAGAAACCCCCTGAGCTATTCCCAAACCACCACTCACCATCACCAGATAATCGAAACACCCACCTAATAGCAAAAAATAAAACCAAAACCACAATATCAATCAATGAATCAACAACAAACAGCCAAGAAAGCACAAAGAAAACCACAAAGAAAAAGATAATAGCAGCAATAAAAAAATAACACAAAAACTAAAATAAAAAGAGTTGGGATTTTGGTGAATTTTTCTTGGAATTTGGTTTCTCGGTTTGAGATAGAGGTGCACCAGTTTAGAGAGGAGAAATTTGGAGTCATTGTCAGGTTTGAACAGCAGTACCGTCAGCGCGACGGCAATGGTGGCGGTCGACGGCGGTAATGATGTTTAGGGAAATCTTAAGCGGTAGAGATGAATAGCATGAAGAGGAGAAGAACATACTTTGATTTCAAAAGATTCCAACGGCCGCAAGGAATTTTCGCACCTTGAAGTTTTGGTTTAAAATTTCAGATCTAGGCAAATCTAGAAGGTTTTAGGGAAAACTAAGGTTAGAACGGCGATTAAGAGTTCAAAGGGAGATCGGGATGAAATTTTTGAGAGGGGTTGGTAACTGAAAGTACCGATTGACGGTGGTCAGCGCGGCGGTGGATCATCGGGATCTGGGATTGCTGGGATCGGCGACTTTGCTAAGTTAGAGAGAGGAGTGAAAAGTTCTTAAAGAAGAGAGAAATGATGAAAAATGAAGAAAAAAAACGTGTTTTTGGAATTTAAAAAAGTCCCAAACAGTGTAGTTTAGGGAGGAGGAGGAAATAAAAAAAGAGAAGAAAAGACGAGAAGGAGATGGGTCATCAAAGGTCTGACCTGAACCAACTCGATCTGTGGCCAATAGCCCGTGACCCGACCCAAAGGTTCAAGACTCCATATTTAATCTTGACTTGCCCAAGTTCCGGCCAACTTTTGGATCATGCTATTTTGACTTGGATTTTGACTCAATCTGTAATGAATTTTATTTTAGTTTATTTGTATATTTTTTTATTTATAAATAGATGAATTTTTTTGTAAATGATTGAGTTTGCGGGTAAAAAAAAAAAAGCATTTTTACAAACAAATTACAATAATTTGAAATTTAAAGAATGATTGTTATAAAAAAAGAAAAAAAGGGATTTTAAAGAAAGTTAAGAGTAAATGTGAATTCTTGATGATGACATTTTGAGAAATTCGAATAATGATTTTCAAGAACTTCTTAGATAAGATAATTTTTTAAAAATATTATTAAAGTATCAAAATATTTTAAAAAATTTAATATAAAAATTCTCGTTTATCCTTTTCTTTACTAAAAATTAAAAAAAATGAAATTTTGTACAACACAGTAATATTACAAATTAATTTATGAATATCATATTTTGTACATACATACCAATGTTGAAAATAAATATGGATATTTGAGAATGAGATTTTTAAGAAATTCAAGTAGCAATTTTTTAGAAATCTCTAAATGAGAAAATTTTTTCTAAAACGCCACTTAAGTATTAAGGCATTTAGAAAAATTTTTAATAAAAAATTTTCATTTACCTTTTATTTATTAAAAAATAAAAATAAACTTTTATAAAAAAATATTATTCATATTAAATTATGAGTATCATATTTTATTATTTATATTATAAACATCAATTTTGAAGATAAATATAAACCACTAGAGAAGAAATTTTTGAGAAGTTCAAATATTGATTCTTAAGAAATTTTTAGGTAAGAAAATTTCTCTCAATATTGTCAAATATTAGAATATTTTTGAAAAATTTTCAATACACAAGATATTGCAAAGTATTAAAATTTTTTGAAGATTTTTCGATACACAAGATTCTTATTTATTTTTCAAACAAAGAACAAATCGAAAGAATATTGAAAAATGTTTATTTGGTTGAAATAAAATAAATAAAGGGAATCATTTTTAAAAATCAAAATTGGGACCAATTTTTGTTAAGAGTAAGAGATAACACATGATTAATTGATACTGTGTTTTAAAATAGGCATTGTGGGACACTAATAATTTCCTATGCATAATCGTACTTCTAAACCTGGCTTTGTTGTTGTAAACCAAAAAATTATCTTTTTAATAAGTTTTAATTAATTTTAAATTTTATGAAAATGATAGTTTTTTATATCGCCAATCACACTTATTGGTGGTGACTCTCTGTTTTGAATTTTTTAAAATTTTCATTTAATAGTTTAAAAATCGTTATGATTGTTATATTAAGAACTTGATGTTAGAAGTATAACACAAAATAAACTTGTGAATGCAAGAAAATTTTGTACTTATCTTGAACTTCTTGTAGCCTCTTTATGTAGTTGGAATGGATCAATATGAACTTTCAAAGCACAAACAGAAATGGCTTCAAAGTGTGCTAAAAATACCATTTTCCTTAAGAATTATTTCTCCTCAACTAGTTATAGTATGCAAAAGGGTTAAACCAAAACTCTTCCAAGATATAATGAAACCTAGTTTTTTTTACTTTGCACTAGTAAAATAAACCACTAAATACTCCTTGGCTAGAACATAACTATCTTGTCTTCAATAAGGTTTTCTATTGCAAAACATGGTAAAGTAAATTGCTTTTGTGATATAAGTATGAGAGAAAGATGAAAGTAATTTTAAGTTGAATTGGATATCAAATGAACTCATAACAATATTTATTTATAGAGATTTAATCTAAGGTTGTAACTTTTTGATTGAATTATTTCAATCAAAGATAACTTCCTTTAGATTAGAAATATTTTTCTTTGAAAAGTTATAGACAAAACAATTCATTTAAATAATCAAACTTTTCATACAAAGAGAAATACTTATTCGCATTTCTAGAAATTACAACTTTATCATGGGGTAGTCGACTTCTTTACAAAATGCATTTAGCTTGTAAGCAATTGACTGTTTTATATAGTAGTCGGCTTCTTCTAAATTCTAGAAAGGTTCTAATCTCAACCATCGATAGTTTAAGCAACTCTTCTCAATGCCCATTAACTGCTAAAGCTTTTGTCAATTTCTAGAAGATTCTATATCATTGGTAATCGATTCCATTAAGGGAACCGATTCTTTAATTTTCCCAACTATAGCAATCGATTACTCTAGGCAGCAATAGATTGCTATTTAGAAAGAAACTTTGTTTTAGCTTCTATTTAGCAAAACAGTTAACTTTATACCCTTGGCAATCAACTGCACTTTCTAGAAACATAAAGCAATCGACTTCTGCTGGTATGGCAATCGACTGCTTTTGCATTTAGTCTTCTAATATGACTCTTTCAAGTCTAAATCATGCCTATTGACCATAGGAACTTTACCTTAAGCTTATATCATAGCTTAATATGATTTTCACTTTGGTTAAGTTCCCTTAATCATATTTTCATTATTTTGAAAATATTATCTAACACTTGAGCCAGAGGATCACTTTAAGGTTGTTAGACTTACAAAAATAGAGCTCAAGCTTTGATACTAATTATTAGCTCAATTGTAGATAATAAACTAAAAGAGGATGAATTGAATTGTCTTCAAATTTTTTCAAAAATAAATTTTAATCAAATATAAAATGAAAAATTGAAAATATAAAAAATATACAAAATTAATGACAAATAAACAAGAATGAAAATAAAATGAGTATGGATAGAAAAATCAAATACAAAAAATATATAAAGGTTCGGCCTTTCTCCAAATATAAGAATATATAGAGGTTCCAAATTGTTGCATAAACATGCCTTCGTTATTTTTTTGGCAAAAGGGACAAAAAAATTCTCAAACAAAAATTCAATAATCATTTAAATCCTTAACATTTTATTGCAAAAAATGAAGTTCTGTATCTTTTATTTCAAATAACAAAAATTCAATAATCATTTACAATCAATGAAGTCATGAATCTTCTATTTTGAATAAGTTGAAACATCTATTTTCATCCAATTGAACCTTTAAACATATATTTTCATTCAATTAAACCCTTAATTGTACATAAACAGTTAGTAAGAGTTTAATTGGTGAAGATAGATGTTTTAAGATTTAATTAATTACAAAAAAATGATAAAACCTTGAATGATTACTGAAATTTAGTTTAATGATTTTTTTCTATTCGTTTTTGCCTTTTTATTCATAACATTATGACACATTCTCTTATTGTAATAGAATGTTTCAAAGAACTTCATCATCAGCCTAAGAAATTCCAATCATTAGAAATCAAACAGAAAATTTGGAGAAATTCCAATCATTAGAAATCAAACAGAAAATTTGGTGGGACACAATCACATCAATCGTTTAACTTTGTTGATGGTGTTTTTGGGTGTCTTCTTGGAAGGAAGAGGGTGAGATTGAAAGGAAAGATAGTTTGAACCTACAACCAAAGAACACTGTTAGGATTAGCTAAAGAAATTACTAAGCTAAATACCTATTATCCCCATGCCCTTCTAAAGTTGGCTCAATCAAACAAAGAAAACCATGGTATTAAACTAACTAAAAAAATAAAATCAACCAAAGCATGTAACACAAGTATAGTATGTTGTAAAATTGCAAAATGTAAATTAAGTAAAGTAAAATAAAGTGTAAAAAAGTAGATAAATTGAAATGCAATAAAATAAACATGATTTAAAGTAAAAATAGATTTGAAATGCAAGCAATAAAAAAAATTGCAAAATCTAAGTTAGAACATGAAAATCGAAAGTATAGCAAAATTTGAAAGCTAGAATTTCAAATTTCAAATTTGGATTTAATTCATGTAAAATCAAATGAATATGAACTGAAAATTGATAGTACATTGAAGGAAAAAAATGAGAAACTAAATTGGAGAACAAAAATTGGAAGGAATTACAAGAAACAACAAGTAAAAATGCAAAATAGAAACTGATTTTAACTCATTAACTACTGATTCAATAGAGAAAAAAATTAGATCTAGAATTTTATAGAGAAAGTGAACTTGAATCAAGCTAAGGTAACCTAAATCAACAAGTTTACTATAAAATCTAACAACAAAATTCATAGTAAAATAAGAAAAAAATAGCTCAACAAACTAAGAATCCAAAAGTGTGCAAATAAGCAAAAAATAAAGCATGATCAACAAAATTAATCCAAACAACCATAAAAAACATGAAATAAATTGTAAAAAAATGAAAATAAGCAAGATAACAGTAAATCTAAGAGATCAAAAGTTTAAAGGTGCAAACTAATCACCTAGAGGAAAGAAGAACCAACTCAAACTTGAATTACACACTTGATCTTCATTGCCTGTAAGATTTCAACCTCAACTTAAGAGAATTAATTGTATTGACTGGGAACGAATTTGATGTTAATTTTTTACTGAAGCCTAATGAGTTAAAAAATTGTGAAAAAAATTGGAACAAAAAAAGTACGAAATGATTGAGTTATAATTAAAACATTGCAAATAGGTCAAGTGCAAAAATGTAGAAACAGATTTGAGATCAACAAGAAAACTTGAAGATTTAAGTTGGAAATCAACCAAATTTGCAAATTTCATTGCCAAAATCATAAAGAACACTGAAAAATACTTGAGGAAATGTAAAAGCACAAATGAAATCAATAGAAAAACATGAAGGTTAAGGGCTATTTATTTGCTAAGAAAGTAAAATGCAGTAAAGGAAAGTGCATAAATTAAAAAACAAGAAATATAAAATCCTAAGTTAAAATTTCTCTAAAATGACTAGCTCTCCCCCTATTTATAGGTAGGTTAGTGATGAGTTGAGCCCTAAAAATTCTTCAAAAAATATCTACAATAGGGTGAGCTTTTAAAGACTTCTTTCTTCCTTACTTCTTCTTTGTTCTTCCTCAATTGCAAGCCTTCCTCATATGTTTTGCCAATTCCAAAATGTCCAAGTTATAGCCAATGAAAGCTCTCCAGTATACCATGTTATCACTTCTTGAAGTTTTCCTTTGAATGCCAAAATAGAATGCCCAATTCTCATGCCAATGAAGGTTGCATTCTACGCCACTAATGCGTCATCTTCTTTAATGCATATTTTTGCAACTTTCCTCTTCATTTGGCTGTAAAAAAAAAATTCAAGTTATTTAATGAACAAATTTATTATTAAAATCACTAGAAAAATTCTAGAAATAAGCCTAAAAAATCATAAAAAAAAATAGCAAGAAAACTCCCTCGATGATCAATGTAACTCAATGATACTAGTCTAGACTATTTTCACAATTTGCACCAAAAATCCTCTAAATTGTATCAAAATTGACCAAATTCCCTAATTTTCTCCATTTTACCTACACATGCAAAAACTGTGCATTTAGGAATATTTTTGCCATAATTTGCAAGGAACAAGCTAAAATATATGAAATATTACACTAAAAATAAGCATGAAAAAGTTAAAATTTTAGTGCAATCAAAGGGTGTTGGAGTTGTTGCTCTGGGGCATGTTCCGACACTTAAGTCAATATTGTATCACAAGTAAGGTAAAGTAAGGATAAAAAAAAAGGTTGTGAAATGTGTGGGGAAAGCTTTAATGGAGGGAAGCTCAAAATATATAGTAGGGTTATGTGTTCTTGTTATGTATCTAGTCTTCTAATTACCTTATATACAAGACCAAAAGGTGGTGACCTGATTAAAAGAGTTGATAGTTGATGGGATCTCTATATGCAGCTTGAGAAAGATCCATGTGGGTAGAAATTAGAACATTTAATGATCTCAGATAGGTGTGAGCTACATTTAATGGTCTCAAACAAGTTGGATGCTAAGTAATCAGGTCCAAAATGACTGTCTTGATAGGTTGTCAATGGTATGTTAGGTGAGTTCTTCCTTTGGTGAAAGGTGTGCCATTTCCCTATAGCAGATGACATGGTTATCAAGGTATGCCTTATCTGGGTACCCTAAGGTAAGATTGTGTTAACCAATCCTTGACCTATTTGACTATTGACTAGTTGACCTAGGCATAACTCTTGCCCCCTAGGTCTGAAGGGGGTTATAAAGTGATTGCCCTTAGACCATTGCCTAAAACTTGAAAAGGAAAGATAAGATAAGAGGATAAAAAGTGCTTTGGCAAGGGGTTTTTGTGGCTTGGTGAGCTTAGAGTGGTGACATGTCCCTTTAAGGCGAGGTGACTGCCTTTGGCAAACACATGTGCTGAGGTGTCTTTGTAAGTGAGATAGGCATGCTTTGGTGAGTTTGATTACTGACATGTCATGCTAGGAAGTTGTAACTACTTTTGGGTAAACTTAAAGGTTGGTAAAACCATAGGGAATAATGTCATAATATATAGATCCATAAATCTATAGCTAGACTTAACAAATGGAGTCGCCACCAATATTTTTTTTACTAGGTATAATTGGCCACCTAAGGAATCTATCCTTTTAAGGGGCTCCTAAACTTGACTAAGGGTTCCGAAAAGAATAGGTTTGGGTCTACATACCAGAATAGGGTTCGAGAGTTTGATTACATGTGAGGAAGGTTATAACGTCCCCACATGCCCATATGGAAGATGGTACCGTATTATTTTAAATTTGTCATAGGGTTTTTATTCTAATGGTTTCAAATTTTTATGTTAAATATTAGAAATAATTCATAAGATTCTTCCATCAATTTGATAGAATTCTTAAAAATATTTTTTCACCTCGAGAGCATTTAAGAATCTCATTTGTTTTCTTGAAGATGCTCCGTCGTCGAAAAAAGATTAATTATTTTTTATTGAAAATATATAAATTATTCCACAATTTGGGCTAAATTAAAAATATTTTCTCTTTTGAATTTCTAAATTTTCCACCATTTGTGCCTATTTAGAAATTCTCCTTATTTATTTTTTTGTTGGATTTCTAAATTTTCCACCATTTGGGTCAATTTAGAAATATTTTCTTTTTTTTTTTTTTAGAATTTCTAAATTTTTCATCATTTGGGTCTATTTAAAAATTCTTTTTCCTTTTTTTTGTTTTCGAAAAGAAAATAATATGACAAATATTTTTTATTGAAATTTCATTTAAATTCTTCTACTATTTGGGACAAATTTAAAGAAATTTTTCACCTAAAGATTTCTTAGGAATTTACCATTTGAAATTTCTAAGAATTTTATCACTGGATAATTATAAAATATTTTCAACCAAATTTGGAAAAGAATACAATTACTTTTATTAAATTCATCTAAATTATTTCACCATTTGGGACAAATTTAGAGAAAATTTCTCACCTAGAGATTTCTTAGAAATTTACCATTTGAAAATTTCAAGAATCTCATCCTTGGGTAATTTGTATTTAATTCCAAAATTTTTATTTTTTTATTTTTTTTATTTTTTATTGAGAATAAACATTAATTATTGTTGTTGAAACTTTATGTAAATTATTCCACCATTTTGGGACAAATTTAGATAAAATTCCTCACCTAGGAATTTTATAGAATTTTACCATTTGAAATTTTTATAAATTCCATCATTGGATAATTAATAGTTATTCTCAAAATAATATTTTATTTTTTATTTTTTTATTATTTTATTTAATATCAAATAATGAAAACCCTAAAAGAAAGTGAATAAATAAACAATTATGCATAAAACAAAACAAATGAATAAACAATCAATTAAAGAATAAAAAAGTAAGAACAAGTACCAAACAATTAAAAAATTTATAAAAAAAATAAATAAAAGTAAGTAAAAGTGCCAAAGTAGACGTAACCTCTAGGATGAAATTCCACCAAACTAAACCAATGTGCTAGCCTATCAACTCATTTTTCTCTTTATTTCTTTCTCTACCAGACCCTCACAACTCTGATTATTCTTATTTAAACAGAACCCAACTTGAACCACCAAAAATTAACATTGTGATTGTTTGGAATTGGTTTCTATTGCAGATGGTAATTCGTGTTCAATGGTTTAGGCATTTTGGTTTATAGTGGCACTAGGCTGGCTGTTAGTGGAAGTTGGTTGGCGATGGCCTGATGGTGCACTGTCCTTCCTATTATGCTATATTTCTTTGTATTTTCTTTACTTATTGTATGCTCTACTGTGTGATTTCTGTCTGTATATAGGAATCCCAATTCCTTTTAAACTTCAAACTTAAACCTATCTCAAACCAATTCAGACAATTTCACACAAACTAAATCACCTATCTTTTCATTTTTTTCTCATTTTCTCTTTTTTTTTAGTTTTTATTTTTACTTGACACAATCTAAATCTTGTAGACCCTTAGATAGATTGGGGTGTCTACAGCTGCCCTCTTTACACATTTTCTGTGAAACAAGAATAGTGTAAAGACGTAGATAACCCAATCAACTCAACACATTTTTTTCAAACTCCTCAAATAACATAAATAAATAGAGGCTCCACAACTTTGGGAAAGTAAACAAAGCTCCTCTAAACAGAGGCTCAACAACTTTGAAAAATAAATAAAGCTTATCTAAATAAAGGTTTAACAACTTTGAAAAATAAATGCTCCTCTAAGCAAAGGCACAATAACTTTGAAAATTAAAGCTCTTTGACAATCAAGTTCAGAGGAGTCATAGATCATGTTTGCTGAAATTTGTAATCAAAATTCAAAGATTCACAATTTGAGTTCGAAATTCAAAGGTTTACATTCCCAAGAATTCACTGAAATTTGATTATCAAAATTTCAGTTTCACAAGAATTCAAATTTGCAAGTATTTCAAGATTCACATTTGTAAACTGCAAGACTTGCATCCAACATTTAAAGATTCTCATTCGAATTTTGGAGATTTACATCCAAAAGTTCAAAGCTTTTCATTCAAGTTTAAAGGCTCACATTTTGTATATCTTAAAGTTTCATATCTAAAATCTCAAAAGTTCTCATTTGAGTTCTTTTTAAAAATTTTCATTTGAATTCGAAGATTCACATCCAATAAATTTCACATCTCAAAGATTCTTATTTGAAACTTGAAAATTCTCATTTGAAAACTCAAAGATTCTCATTTAAGACTCAAAGGTTCTCATTTGAAAACATATTAACAATTCTCATTTAAAACTCAAAGGTTCTCATCTTAAATATTCTCATTTGAAAACATCTTAAAGATTCTTATTTAAGACTCAAAGAATTTCATTTGAAAACATCTTAAATATTCTGATTTGAGACTCAAAGATTCTTATATGAGGATTTCTTAAAGATTCTCATTTAAGATTCAAAACTTCTCATTTGAGAATTTCTTAAAGATTCTCATTTAAGACTAAAAAATTCTCATTTGATGAATCAAGATTCTTATTAAAAGATTCATAATTTCTTTGTCAAGTGACTCAAAATTTTGTATGTAATGAATGTCATGATCAATGATGCAAGTGCAACAATCTGGATTCACACAATAATGTAGATGCCATATCCTAAATCATAATTCCAATGTTTCCTAGCTGATGCATATCCAAACAAAATTTTAAATATTCATCGAATCATGTGCATGTTCTATTCAAATGATGATGAAAACATAATGCATGTAATGCAGATAAATGTCATAAAATTCTAATTAATTGAGATAATATGGTTTTTAAGACCCCACCATCTCATATTTTCCTTTTTATAGCTTCTCAGTACTTTAGAACAAGTTTCATCAATTGATCATCATTATTTTCATAATTTGATCACCATTCACAAGCTTTTCAGCACTAACAATTCCAAAACAAGTTTCATCCATTGCCCTATATCATCTAACCACAACTCATAGGCTTCTTAGCACTAGTAATTTCAAAATAAATTCCATCAATTGATCCATATTATGTTCGTCACTCGATCACTATTCACAGGCTTCTCAGCACTAGCCATTCTAGAATGAGTTTCATCCACCGATCCATATTATTTTTCATCATTTAACCATATTTCATAAGTTATGCCAACAAATCCATCACCATATTCATCATTTGGTCATACCATGTGTTCTTTCAAACCACATTTTCAAGTTTCTACCATCTTTTCATTTTTTTGCCCCTTATCATCCTGGATTTTTTTTCAAAAGAATGCAAGAATCTTTTATGCACATTATCCTTCATTCATCATTATTTCAATTTTTGGCAATCATAGTGCAATCAAACATTTTCTCAATTTATTTTGGGGATGCAACAATAAGAGAGCACAAGGTGAATTGAGAGAAAGGTAATCAATGAGAAATGAGTTTGGTGCAAAAACAAATAGGCAAAAGAATAAATTCAGAGTATGTCCTTAGGAATGGTATTGAACAAATAGGTAACAATATCCAATCAATGAATATTTGAGGTCATTGACTTTCAAATAGGTAACATTAATCCATAATTCTTTTTCAAAAACTTATTCCATTGACTTTCAAAGTCATTTTTGAGCTCATTGAACTTTGTCCCAGCTTTGAGGGATCTTTAGATGTCTTTGACCTTTCTTTATATACTAGAACTGTTCATCAAACTCTCAACTCATAGATTTTCGTACCCAAATTTTCCTTTTGGGTATTCAATTTGAGTTTTCTTTTTCTCTCCTTTTTATTTTTCTATTTTTCCATTCTTTCATTTTTCCTTTTCTTTCTTTTAATTTTTTTTTTATTTTTTATCTTTTTATCCATTAATGATATCTCTCACACATCGATCTCTAGAGTAATGTAACATGATTTCATTGTTCCATCACAAGCAGGCCTTAGCCCAATATATGATCATTCAATTTGAGCACTTACATTTGATCCAAATGGACTTTTAAATATTGTAATGTAGGCCATGATAAAAGGTCATGAAAGAAATGGATAAAATAAGCTAAAAATACGTGTTTAAAGGGTTCATTTGGGGTAACTTTGAAGGAGGTCTGTAGAAATACTGGTCTTAGATGTGCTTCCCTTGTTAATGTATTCTTCTACCGAAAGATCTCTTTGTTTTAGATAATAGAATTTGAAGAAAATATCTTGATGAAAATTGTTAGAAAGGTTTTTTTCTTCCACTCTCATTTCATTTTATTCTAAGTTGTAATTTTACTGCTACCCTTTCTTTCTCATTATTTTTTTGAGTTCTCCCACCAAAGTGAGGCATGTTTTCAAAGCTTAATAGCCACTAACTTGACTTTACAGTGTTTTGAAGCATCATGATATTCAAATATATATTCCACCATATGCAACCAATTAAGGAATTCTTCTAGCTGCCTCTTTCTTTCAAACTCAAGAATCTCCATCTTTGAGTTGAACACGTTATGTTGAGGTTGTTTTATGTGTCTGTATTCTTTCACATTTTTTAGAGGTGGTGGAGTATTATTTTCTGAATCATGGTAGTTTACATGGTGAAAAAGGTTGAATTCATCATCTTCATTACCATTTCTCTTTTCATGTTGCTTTGCCTCATTGTGTTTTTCATGCTTGCGAAACTGCTGTTGTAGTTGTAGAATTTGTTGTCGCATCTTTTTAAGGATATCACTTTTTAGGTTTGTTGTAGCGGTTGCTTCAACATCAACCATCGGGGCTTGATGATGATAGACTGCCATAGCTTTAATACCAATCCGAACCCCAAAAATTGATGGTTGAGATGTTAAAGATTAATTGCAAGCAAAAAAAACCCACAAAAAAAGTAACTCACAAAGATGTGAATAATGACAAAATATTATTATGAAATTAAAGGAATAGAAGTTGACCACCAAGAATAGACACTAAGGGTTATAGAAACACCACCCTAAGAATTTTAATTAAGGATATAGAACTATAGAAATTCATCACTCTAGGAAATCCATCTAAAAGATACAAAACTTGAGAATAATATAAAAGATTACTTAAGGATAAACAAACTTTACTCTCTTACAAACAATAACAAAAAATAAATAGGTTTGGAACATCTCTAAAAAAATGAGAGCTTCAAAATTATCCTTTTTGGGTTGTTGAATTGTTGGGATTACCTTTAATTTTGTCTTGCTGAGATGTTGTCTAAAATCATGGGATTGACATGTGAACACAATAATTTGCAATGTGAGCATAATTAGTTACTACCTAAAGTCATTGGATTTCCATGTGAACACAATAATTAGTTGATGTCTAAAATCATGGGGTTTACATGTGAACGTAATAATCATAATTAGCTACCCATTTACTTAAGCAAATTATAGCCTTGCACATTGACAATCCTGAATCTTATCAAAATCCTACCCATTTTCATTCTCTCCTATTCCAGCCAATGTAAACACACACTCTCCATTTTAGCCCACCTTATTTTTACATTTGGTTAGTGGATTTGGACCAAAGATAGGCCTAACTTTACTTAGATTAAACTTTCCTTATATTCAGCCTAAATTGTAAAATCTGTAAATACTCTTGTGTCAAGTCTACCTAACAATAAGTACGCTTGATTATCCTTCATATCTAAGATAACAAAATCCACGAGAAAGGCATACTTACTAACTTTTACCAGAACATTCTCCAATATTCCTCATGGTTTCTTAGTAGATCTGTTAACAAATTTAGTGGTGAATGTTAGAGGTTTAGTATGCCACACTCTAACTACATAAAAAAACTATAAACATTTGTAAATACCTAATTTTATCATTTCTATCCTTGGTCGTTTTACAATTTGGCTGTGACTTTCATTTTTCAAGCCCATTACATGGTCCACTTTTAAATGCTCTTATACAAGGCCTAATGTTGGCCCCAAAGTGATGCCTATTGTATAGACCCGAATAAATATCCAAAATGGCCTAATAAAAAGGCTAGATAAAATACTCATCCTTAAAACCCATTAATGGTCTTTCATTGGCCATTAAATCAAAAACCAAATAAAAATATAAAAATATAAAAATCATTAAAAAATAAAACAAACTATATAAAATTAATATATAAAAAAAGGGGCTTGGCCTAAAATAAATCATGAAAATCTAAATGAAGCTAAAATAAAACAAATGAAAAAAGCCCAAAACTAGCCTAAAAATAAAGCCCAAGTTGGCTACAAACCATGGCCAAGGTCCTAAACGTAGGCTTCTTTTTAAAGCCCAAGATGCAGTAAAAAATGAGGCCATTGGTAATTTTGTTTGTAGGTAAAAACCACTTTAAAAAAAGAAAAGAGAATAAAATCCTACATATGTATGAAAATCACGTGAAAAAAAAAAAGAAAAACTGATGCAAATCGTGCATGAGACGTGAAAGCCAAAAAAAAACTAAAGGAAATAGCATGAAGTAGTGGCCGATTAAGGTGAAAAAGTAGTAGCAAGCAGAAAATGATAAAAAAAGAGAGTGGAAGAAGAGGAAAACATAATTGGTAGCAACAAAAAAAAAGACAAAATAGAAAAAAACCAGACGTGAGTAGCGAGAGGAAAACCCAACAAAGAAAAATTAGGCAAAGGTAAGAAACTGAACAAATGAAGCCAAAAGGAAAAAGAAATGATAATAGAAAAAATAAAAATAAAAACAAGCAAAAAAGGAAAAATGCCAGTAGCAAAATACTGGGAAAAAACCAAGAAAGACTAGGCAGGAGATAAAAAAACACTAAACAGAAGAATAGAAAAAAAAGAGTAGCTAGAAAAGCAAAAAATAAAAAAAGGAAAACTAAGGAGAATAAAAGAAGAGAGGACATAGGACAGCAGCAAAATAAAAAACTAGAAGAGAGGTGGTTGAAAGAAGGTAAGAGAAAAAAAAAGATCAGGGAGTAAAAAAAAAAACTGCAACGAAGGAGAAAAAGCTAACTAGAAAAACCAAAAAATAAACCAAAAGGAAAAAGAAACAAAAAATGCAAGGGAGGAGTCAAGGTTAGCCATAGATAGAAACAAAAAGGTAGTTTTCCATAATTGGTTCATTGTTATTGAAGCTTATAGCTTTTTTTTTTTCCTTTTTCTTCATTTTATTTTTTTATTCTTTTTTTCCTTGTGCATGATGCTATTTTTCTTTTTTTTTTTATGTTTGTTGCTTCCCTACTTTTGTTATAGTACCAATCTGTAAGAAAAGAGTTTTGGTTTTGTCTTGATTTATTACTCATGAGAATTTAAAATCTTTCTGTTGGTTAAAGTTTTTATGTTTATTTGATTCATGTTCCTTGGGTTAACATACGAAATGAAGGTTTTCTTTAAGAAAGTAAAACAAATTTTCTAAAGTGAAGAGAAATGAAGCTTAATAGGGTTTGAAAACAAGATGAAAACTGGATTCATCCTTTGTCTTTATGTTTTTTGAGCTTGAGGTTAAAAAGAAGTTTTTTTTAGCAAACTAGTTTTGGTCTCTTGTGGTGTGGGGAAAACCTTAAGCTTGAGGTTCATTGGTAGAAGCCTAAGGCTTCATCTTGTTTTATCCATGTTTGTTGGCTTTCCGTTCTCTTGTATTGGTGTTGCTGAAGGTTTACTGTTTCATGCTTTTTGGTTTAAAAATGAAAAAGAAAAGACATCATAAGTAAACAAGCACTGTTATTTGAAAGAGAGTGGGGATGGGTAGGACACCATACGGCTAGGATACTAGAAGGGTAGGACACCATGGGTTGGTTTAATTCATTTTCATTTTGTCCTAAGGTAAAAGCTTCGTGGTTGTTTGTTTTACTTTAATGTTTCTTGAACATGAGATGTATTCTATTTTCATGGGTTGGCTAAATAATTAAAAAAAGGTTAAAATATATAATAATAAATAATAATAATAACAACAACAACAACAACAATAATAATAGTAATAATAATAATAATAGTAATATTTTTATAAATAATAAGAAAGAAAAAGATTTTGAATTCTTTACCTAGATGTTGGAAGAAATTAAAGATCGTATTTTAAAATTTTCTAATTATGCTTATATGTTGAGGAATTATTAAATAATAAAAATAAAAATAATCAAAGAATAAATAAGAAAAATAAAATTTTAAGGAAAAAATATATAAAAATATAAAAAATTCATGTTTTAGAGAAATTAGAAAATCAAGTTTGCTCCAAAGTTTTCCTAAATATTAGAGATTTTTAGAGAGATTCGTAAATTTCTAACCCTAAATCCTAAAAATGAAATCATAAATGAAACCTTAAAAATGAAACTTTAAATGAAACCCTAAATGAAACTCTAAGTGAAACTCTAAATTCTTGGTGAAACCTAAAAACCCTAAATGAAACTTTAAGTGAAACCCTAAATTCTAGGTGAAACCCAAAACCCTAAATGAAACCTTAAATCTTAAATGATAACCGAAACTTTAAATGAAACCCTAAATCCTAGATGAAACCCTGAAACCCTAAATCCGCTCAGAACCCCGAAACCATCCTAAATTTTTAAAGATTTTTATGAAAACTTTGTATGAAATAATTTGTTCCCAAATGCCACCTAGAAAATAGAGTATTTAAGAAATTTTATTTCACTAAGATTTTTCATAATTCCATAATCAAAATAATAATAATAGATTAAATAAGAGAATAAAAATAAAATAAGATCATAAATATAAATAGTTACACTAAAGTCTGCTTAAAGGTTTGAGAGTCCAGGTGGTATTTTTATATTTAAGGGCTCAATCCCAAATTGCATCTTTTCATTAATGATGACACACATTTGCATATATATATATATATATATAGTTGTGTTTATTGCATATATATGTATGTTTTAATTGTCGATGTTTAAGGTTAACTATAACATTTTTCATTTTTACTGTATAAAAAGTTTTTCAAAAAATTTATTTCTCAAATAATAATAATAAAATTAAAATAACATTCCAAGGAAAATAATTGTTAGTATTCTGCCTAGATGTTAGAGAGTTATTAATAATTATCATTTGCAAAAAGTGTTTTTTTTTAAAGAATGTTGTGGTATATTTTAGACGAAAAGGATTATCTTTGAATTTGACCTATATGTTGAAGAATTATAAGGTATTCTTTTAATCTAAAAATTTTCATAATATTCTTAAATAAAAATTTTAACTAATTTTCTATCTCCAAAATGAAGGGAATTATTATTAAATTTTAAATAAAAAAATCATTTTTATCCAAAGCTATAAATAGCGCATGATTAATTGGTATTAATTTTTATGGGTGCTATGGGGGTGCTAATCCTTCCCCATATGTAATCGACTCCCGAACTCAATCATGTTTTTGTAGACCAAAATTATGTTTTTAATAAACTTTAAACCTATTTTATTGTTTGTTAGATTTGAATTGATCCTTATTTTGAAATGACAAAACATTAAGCTAAATAAGCTTGATCAAGATTTTGAAAAAGATTTATTTAATACATGTTCTTAAGTTTTATATTTTGGTACTAAAAAAAATAATATGTTTTTCATAGTGTAAATGAACATTTCTTTGTTTTCATATTTCTCAAACCAAATCTATCTTTAAAGATTGTTTATTTTAGCTTAAATAAAAGTCCAATTGTTGTTTTTAAAGTGAACTTATTCATTTTCAACTTAATACAATTTTAATAATATTGGTTTTGAGAAATAGATTAACTTAAGAAAGTTGTTTTACAAAAACAAAGTTTTCCAACATTGAAATTATTTTATTTTTCTGTATTAATTCACAAAGCTTTAATATTTAAATTTTATATGGTTGGAAAGCTATTTGAGTCTACTTTCTAATAGATCAAACAAAATAAAAATCCAAATTTTCTAAGGTATGGTATCCTCTTGAATTCGTGGGATTGAGAGGTTGCTACTTAGCCTAGAAAGTAAAGAGTGTAAGGTTTCTATCTTAAGCTTAGAGAGAAAAAGATATGTTGTATTTTCAATTCAAGAATAGTGGATTGAAGCCTTGGTATGGACAATCAAGAGAGAGAAAGTAGGTGCTTTGTGAAAAAAGATCGAACTTCTATAAATCTTTATGTTTGATTTCTCTATCCCTATTTTTTTATTTTTATGGTTGATTATATATACTTCTAGATACATTAATTTATTGTTATTTGCATAATAGTTTGATATTAGTTTTAATTTTCATTCAATTATTTTGAAATCATTGTTTGGGAAGTAATTGGAGAAATCTAATTCACCCCCTATTGGATTACCATCTTATCTAAAAAGCTAACATTGTTTTATTAAAAAGATAAAATTTTTGGATGGCTAATTACAACCTAGAAAAGATTAGTGGTGACTTTTTATTTTTTTTTAATTTTCAATTTACATCAAGTGATTGAATCTTCGGACAGATACATTATAATAGCTTGGCAACTCCATTGAGAAATTTTGAGAGTCAAGCCAAAAATTAATTATGTATTATTTTAAATTTTGGATTCAATAGTTTTAATTGATATTTAATTTTAATTCACTTCATTTTGATTCTTTTAAAAAATATTACATGATAGTTAATATCCTGCTTTGATTTTTTCATTTGTATTTCTTTTATGTTATTTTGTTTGATGTATCTTTTTATGCACTTTACATATTCACTTGTATAATTAGTTTTAGATCGAGGCTTTGTCCTTATTAGGAGGAAGTTAAATAGCTACACTCTTATAAGGTGATCACCTCTACATTTGCAAAAGAAACACTTTCACTAAGATTGAACCCTTTCCATTTGCAACCTATAATGGGTGAGGTTCAGATTACCTTACTAGTCTATAAAAGACAATGATGTGAGGAGCAGTCTGAGAACCTTTAGGTGCCTCACTTTCTAGCCCAACATATAATGAGCTTTAAGAGACTAGCCTTAGATAGAGTCATGCCAATTTCTTTCATAGAAATTATCCAAATTAGGATATGTGGGGAACACGCTAATACATTCTATATTTAAGGGTAATAATGTGCAAATAAAGTTAGGATCCAAAAAGTGTAAAAAAGTCCAAATAGAAAGAAAAAAAAAAGTAAAAAAAGGATTTAGGAGAGGTAAGGAGTTTGTCATCTTTTTGGATTCAATCATTGCATTCTACATTCATCGTTAAGAGGATACATCAATCATTGAATTCGATCATTTATTATTTAGGCATTCATAAATATATTTTGTGTAGCAAGCAAATTAGGAATTGTTTTGTGTCATAAACTTAGCAAGAATAATAGCTTAAACACTTTTATTTAAACCCTTGAATTAAAATATTTGTTTAATAGTGGGTATAAGAAGCTAAAAATATGAAAGATCAATTAGAGGCCCGAATTAGTGCGTTAGAACTCAATCAAGAGAAGTTTGGTCATCACGTTCAAAAGATGACAAAATAGCTTGTTGAGTTAATGGAAACAGTTGATAGATTTAAAGAACTTAAGTTGGTGCCTTCTTAAGGGTCCTTACTAGTTTTAGCCTACATAAGTCCTACAAACTCAGAGAGTTATGATCAACTGGTTCCTGCTAGGCCCAGTACATTTCCTAAGCACATTAAAGCATTCAGTGGTTTGAGTAATAATGAAGGTTTGGACAAAATCATGAAAGGGATGAATGATCTAACCATGCAAATGTTTGAGCTCCAAAATTTGACTTCCAAAATAAAGTCACCAAGTTCCATACAACCTTCACAAATCATTTTTAACTCAAAACTGCATTCAAATTCTTTTCATGTTTGTCTTCAATCTCTTTTCCAAGCATATGGGATCAAGCCCCAAAACTTCATGTAGTCTAAAAAAATTTGCATCTAAACCAAAATCTTCAGCCTTCTTGTCCTAACCACCTGTTCAGCCAATTTCTTAACCCCACACCTTTCCATCACCACTGAATGTTTGGACTCCTAGCCAATCTATTACCTAAGAAGTACCCAAGAAGAAGAAACAGTTAGATCCTATCCTTTTTTATATGAAAAACTCTTTCCCTATTTGCTTGAAAAATTTTTTATTACTCTTGTACCTTTGAAGCCTTTAAAGCCTTTGTACCTAAAATGGTTCAACCTAGATGTAAGATATGAATACCATGATGGGAATATTAAGCATTCCATTAAGAATTGTAAGGCTTTCAAACATAAGGTGAAATCACTCATAGATGCAAAATGGTTTGATCTAACGACAATAGTAGGTTAAAGATCTAAAAATAATAAGAAGAAGATAGCATGATGATGAACATGGATGAGGTTTTTAATTAAAGAGGATCTTCAAGTGATAGGATGTTGGGAAAATGAAATGTTTTACAAACTTCTTTAGTTTGGAAATTGTTTTATTTATTTATTTATTTTTAATTTAGTGTTGTTTTTTTTATTCTTGCCCCTATTCCAATTTTTGCACTTTTCACAAAAGGGTTTTGTCATTCGTGCATTCATTCATTCATTCATGCACTGAATAAAATGCAATTAATGTGTACTTTAAAGAGAAGAAATTTCTTCAAGAATGATCCTAGAGATTTTTTCTAAAAATTAGGAGAATATTAATTTAGAAGGGGGTCACTATAAGAGATTATTAAATGACCTTTTACTCAAAGAAATGATTCATTGAAAAAATTTAGCTTAGGAGCCTTAAGGGAGGAATCATGGAATCTAGATGCATAAAGGAGGTATAGTTTCCTAGAAAAAAGGATTCAAGCGATTGAATGTAAAGATAAATCTTGTGACACAAAAAAATCCCAACTATTTCCAAATGTGATTATTCCAACTATGTTCAAGGTTCCAACGTTCGAAAAGTATGATGGAACTAGATGTCCTAAGATATTTGGCTCAATACTATCACGAAATGGTTGGTATGCCTATAATAAAAAGCTGCTTATTCATGTCTCTTAAGAAAGTTTGATTGGGATAGCAACTAATTGGTATTATAGTTTGGAAAGCAATCAAATTCGTACTTGGAATATTTTATCTCAGGTATTCTCGAGCGATACCAGCACATATTAAAGATAGCTCCAGACCGATTAGCCCTTCAAAACATGAGAAATAACTCTAATGATAGCTATAAAGAATATGTTACTAGATGAAAAAAGATAGCATCGTAAGTCAAACCACCCTTAACTAATAAGGAGTTGAATTCTCTATTTATGGATACCCTTTCTACTTCCTATTATGATAAGTTTATTAGTACCACATCCTCAAAATTTGTAGATTTACTATTTGTTGTAGACAGAATTAAAGATGGGATAAAAAAAAAAGAATAATGAATGCCAATGATGGAAATTCATAATGAAAGGCAGAGAGATATTTTAGATGAATGTGCCTAAGAGATAATTGTTAAAGGGCAAAATAAAAAAAATCTCACCATGATATAGAAAGATTTGGTGAATGCCTATTCCCATTAGTCATAGTATTGTTCCCAATTGACACCTCAGGCTGGTAACTTTTCTTAACCATTTCATCTGTGTGCTTTAATTCCTTCGCCACAAGCATTCATAGAACAAGAGATCAACCCAAGCAATTCACAAAGCCAGAAGAAAAAGAGTGTCAAGATGTATCATTCACCTCAATGTCTTACGCTAAGCTTTTCACTTGTCAAAAATCATATGGTTTCTATTATCCCTACAAAGCCCAAAAAGCCTCCTTACTCGAAGTGTTATAATCCCAAAACTAAGTGTGAATTCTATGATGAGATCAAAAGATATTTCATAGAAGACTGTACTACCTTTAAAGATACAGTTTAGGCTTTGATCGACACAGATCCTACAAAGTTTAAAGAACTGGTTAGAGATTATAATGATTGCTAGCAGTGGAATTGAGGGCTAATGAAGCAAAAGCTAAAGCACTAAGTGAGGAACTCGTTTTTGTAAGTTTGAATGTCATCGCAAAAGCATTATTGGGAATGTGAATTTTTAGGTCGAGTTTGAGTGTTTGCATTCAATGAATGGATATTATGCATCATAATGTCTAATGGATTTATGAATATTGTCATTTAAGGTTTCTAATTTCTTTTAAGTTTTAGATTTGTAGGTTTTCTTTAAAAGAAAATTAGTAAAAGTGAAAATTTGTTAGATTTGAATAAAGTCCCACATAATTAAGTCCCAAAGCTTTAAAAAGAGAAATGCCTTGAAAAAAAGTAAAAAAAGTGATAAAATAAAAAAAAAAGTTTTATGATAAAAGAAAAGAGTCTTGGAAGAGTTGGCGATCACTATTACGAATTTATCAAATACCTTAACACATTTTCTTAAATCATTCAGTTGATTCCATCCATCAGCCATTCAAAAGCCACGAATTTTAATTCTTAAACCATGTCCTCACCTACCAATGTTATGATATCATATAGTGCTAATCTTTTTCTAGGCAATGAATAATTAAATAGCTAATTTAAACAAAATTAGGATTCCTAGAAGATCATGCATACATGACATTTTTTTTAGAATTTAAATTTGGTAATTTTATGTGTTAATGATATTTTGTAGCTTCAAATTTTTCAAAAATCAAAGCCACCCCAAGCCCTATTAAATGACCTCAAACTTACCAACCTTTCAACTCTTTATCTCAAAATTGGCTAACCTAGTGTCTTGGGGCCATGTTGATTAGAAAAGAAAACCGCATTGCCCTTAAGACAACTTAAGTTATGATCAACCTATTCGTTCTCTTCTCGTGAAGTAACATGGACCATTTGACACCTTAAATAGGTTCATTCCACATGACCATTTTCTCATAATAACTTTCATTAAAAGTGTTTTGTTAAAATAAGACATCTTCCATGAGTTGCACTATTGGCAAAGGAGATTAATGCATGAATTATAAGGGGCATGTTAAAAAAAAATAATAATAAAAAAGGGAAAAAAATGGTTTCGATATCATGCACTTAAAAAAATTGAATAAATTCGAATAAAGACCTAATAAAGCCAAAAAAATTTTAAAATAAATAAAGAAAAACCTAAGAGCCTAAATGAAAAAGCCAAAAGAAAAGTCAAGAAAATAAAAAATCTCAAAACAAAAAAAGAGAAGAAAACTTTTGAAACAAAAAACATTTCTTCAAATCAAGGGAATTGCTTTTCAATTTAAGTGATTGTGCTTGAAATGAGAAATGTTCATCTTTTATCATGCTTTCACAAATGTAGGAATTTATCCTTTATTATCCCTTTGAGCCAAATAAAATTCTTTCAAAAAATAAACTCTAACTAAAAATCACCCTTCATAGTGAGGGGGCAAAAAAAGATGCATTTAGGGGTTAAAATGGTGATCCTGTATGTTAAGGGCAAAGGCCCAATATAAAGGTGCCTAAAAGTGTTGAATCCACCCAAAGAAAAGGAAAAGAAAAAATGAAAGATTGAAAAAGAAAATATGAAGAAAAAGAGATAAAGGTAAAGAAAAAGTGAAAAAAAAGAACAAAAGAAAGAAAAAATAGCAAAAGAAAATAAAAAAAATGAAATGAAATGAATGTGTGGAAAGCACAAGAAAATGACAAGGAATATACCTTAGAGTGATTCCTTTAAAAGAAAGAATGATCATTGGTTTTGAATTACCTTTAAACACTTATTTTATACTTGTCTATCCCTTTCTTTCAAAACCTTGAACCTTGGCTTATGTTATATCTTATAAAAAAGTCCATATTAGATCAAGCACGGACTATTGAAAATTGAAAAGTTTCTCTTGGGAAAATAGCCATGAAATCCATGAACTTTTTGGTCCCTCTTTATTACCTAATTTTTTTTTAAACCATTAACCCTTTTGGATAAGTTTTATTTCTTAAGTGCATGGTGTAATAATCAAACACAAAAAATAAGGATTTTAAATAAAAAAAAATGAATATGGCTTTAGGGTGAAAACCCTACAAAAGGGTAGTCTAGGGTAAACCTTGAAGGCCACTCATGATACTAAATGAAATATATGCTAACCAAAGGCAACCCAAACCCTTTGAATGATTCAAAGATATCAAGGTCCCAAAAGTTTGAGAAAGCATAAAAATGGATTGATTTAAAAAATTTCAACCTTCATCCATTCCCAAATAACCTTTCAAAATCTTAAATGTTTATAGATAACCTTGACATATCACAAACTTTGTGTTAGGCTAATAGTTTTCATTTCCCGTCTCATGGAAAACTTTTTTCGCTCCACTAGGCCCTATCTCCCTCTAGGGGTATTTTAGTGATAGGTTCTATAAGAATTAGACAATCTTATTTGATCAAATACCAAGTGACAAACTCTTATGCTCCTTTCATTATAGTATTTTTGAACAAGTTCCTGGGTAACAAAGGCTTTTTTTATTGATGATGTGACAATATTGATGATAGTGATGATATTTATGCTAGTGATGATATTTATGCTAGTGACGCTATTGATGATAATGATGATATCATTTGTGACCTTGATGCAAAGCTAGAGTTTCTAGATATCGATATTATAGATATAATGTCAGAAATAGACTAATTTTATATCACCCTTCAATTCGAAGTAGCAAAAGTAATGTCTCCTTGCATGATATGGATTCCAAACATTCATAATCTAGATATGAATGAGGCAACTGACTTATCTCTCCAAATATCATATTTGGAAGCTAAAGAAAATGTCAAAAATGTTGCTTTTTGAAGGGATTCATGTTTTTTAAAAAAACTTATGCTTCATCTGTGAGCTTACATGAAAAAGTCTATACTTTCATGTGATGAACTATTCAATCCATTGGGAGAGAAAATTTTCATCTCTTAAATTTCTAATAAGGATCACCAATCATTTGGAAAATTTAAGTCCAATTTACTTAGCACCTATGAACATTTAAGCCCAGTTTAGCTTGCACTTATAAAAATTTAAACTTAGTTAATCTGACACCTATGAAAATTTAAGGCTAGTCTAGCTTGAACCTAAGTTTTAAGCCCAGTTTCTCTGGCACGCAAATTTTAAGCCTAGTTTAGCTAGCACTTGAGAAAAGATTAAGCCTAATTTAGTTGGTACTTATGAAAATTTAAGCCTAGTTTACCTGGTACCAATGAAATTTAAGCCTAGTTTTTCTAGCACCTATGAAAATTTAAGATCAGTTTAACTAGCACTTATAAAAATTTAAGCCCAATTTATCTAAAACCAAATAGATTTTAAGTTTAGTTTACCTAACACCTATAAAGATTTTGAGCCCAAATTCTAGTACTTATAAAAATTTAAGACCAGTTTAGTTGACACCTATAAAAATTTAAGTCCATTTTAGTTAGCATTCAGATTTTAAGCACAGCTTATTTGGCACTAAACATATTTTAAGCCCAGATTAGTTGATATACAAGCCCATATTAGCTGGCATGCGAGCCAAGATTAGCGATCACCTCATTTGACTTTTGATTCAATCCTAGTCACCTCACTTGACATGTAATTCAGTCTCAATCACCTTACTTGACTTGTGATTTAGTCCTGATCACCTCATTTAACTTATGATTTAGTCTTAGTCACAATCACCTCATTTGACTTGCGATTTAATCTCGATCACCTCATTTGATTAATAGTTCAATCTTGATCACTTTATTCAACCTACGATTTAGTCCTGATCACTTCATTTGACCTACAGTTTAGTCCCGATCACCTCATTCAACTGGCAATTCAGTCCTAATCACCTTATTCAACTTACAGTTTGATCTTGGTCACATCATTTAACTTACGATTTAGTCCTGATCACTTTATTTGACTTGCAATTTAATCCCTTACCTTTATTTTTTAAGCCCATTAGACAACCCACTTTTAAATACTCCAACAAGAGGCTCAATTTAGGCCCTATAGTAAAGCCTATTACATAGGTCTGAATGAATATCCAAAATGGCTGAATAAAAAGGCCCGATAAAATACCCATCCTTGAAACCTACTAATGGCCCATTGTTGGCTATTAAATAAAAAACTAAATAAAAAATATAAAAATCATTAAATAAAAAACCAAATATAAAAATCATTACAAAATAAAATATATATAATTAATATATAAAAAAAGCTTAACCCAAATAAATCATGAAAGCCTAAATGAAGCTAAAATAAAACAAATGAAAGAAGCCTAAAACTAGCCTAAAAAATAAAAGCCTAAATTGGCCATAAACCATGGCTAAGGCCCTAAAGCATAGGTTGCTTCTTAAAGCCTAAGACATGGCAAAAAATGAGGCCATGCAATAATCTTGTTTAGAGTTAAAAACTACTTAAAAAGAAAGAGCATAAAAACCTACATATGCATGAAAATCATGTGAAAAAAAAAGAAAGAAGAAAAACTGATGCAACACCATGCATGGGACATGAAAACCAAAAAAAAAAACTAAAGGAAACAACATGAAGTAGTGGTGATTAAGGTGAAAAAGTAGTCGAAATTAGAAAAAGATGAAACCAAAAAGAAAGAGAAAGGGAAAATAGAACTAGTAGTAACAAAAGAAAAACAAAAAGAAAAAAAGGCAGAACAAAAAAAACCAAACATGAATAGCAAAGAGGAAAACCTAGCAAAAAAAATTAGACAGTGGCAAGAAACTAAAGAAAGGAAACCAGAAGAAAAAAGAAAATGTATTAGTAGAAAAAGGTGGAAGAAACAAGCAAAAGAGAAAGAACACCAGTAGTAGAGTACCAAGAAAAAATGAAGAAAAATGGGTAAGAGATAAAAAAAAATAAACAGAAGAACAAAAAAAAAGATCGAGAAAAAAAGACTAGTGGGAAAAGTAAAAAAAAAAAAGGAAAACTAAGGAGAATAAAAAAAGAAAGGATGTAAGGAAGCAGTAAACCAAGTAACCATAAAAGAAGTCACTAGAAAAAAGTAACAGAAACTAAGGAATTAAATAGCAAAGCAATAGCAGAATAGCAATGGCTATTTCATGGTAGCACCTCTAGTCGCCACTGTTATTTCAAAAAAATGGTTGTAAATTTGAAATACACTCAAAACAGTGCATTGCGATCGCAACAGAAAGCCATAACGAGTAATAGTAGAAATAATGATGCGCTATTGCCTCTATCCCTATTTTTCATCCCTATTTTTTATTTTTAAAAGAAAAAACCAATTAAATCAAATCAATTAACCCAAATTTATCATCAACCAAAATCAAATGTTGAAGAACAATTAGTTTAAAAGTAAGAGTAAGTTAAAATTACTTTTTTTTTAAAAAAATTTGCTAGCTTGCTACAAATTACTGTTAAAAAAAAAATCTCTAGTGACTGATCTGTAATTGGAAGGCTGAAAGGCTATGGGCTATGAGTTAAGTGTGTATTGAAATTAGTGGTGGTAGAAGGATGCAAAGACTAGAGAGTCAATTAAGAGAGTTAGAAAGGGGAGGATTTTAGTGATTTACTAATTTTAGAGTTTGGGTTTTTGTGAGAAAGATGAGAATAAGAAGAGTGAAGAAGAAAGGCTAAATCCTAGAGGAATGAAGACTGGAGTGTATACGTATCGGACACTAGATTGAAGGTTAAGGCAGAAGGCTTTGGGGATGGGGGTGGGTGAGTGGGTGAAAGCCAAAAAGAAATAAAGACTTCAAAAGAAAAAAAGAATAAGAAATTTGGAGAGATGTGGCATAAATGGATATGATAAATTGGTGGGCTAACTAGAAGGGTATATTTTGGGAAGGGGGTTGAATAGGTGCAGGGAAATAGAAATTTTTGTAACTTTATTATATTATTGAATATGATTTTCTTTCAAGCAAAAATTTGGTACAAAATAAAATATAAATTTATTGTTATAATTTTTAAAAAATTATGAATAAATTTTTTTATAAAAAAAATAAAGTGTTATAAATTATTTTAAAAATAAAAAAAAAGAAATTTTATGATTATTATAATTATTACATTCTATAATGAATTATGCAAAATTAAAAAAAATTCACGACTATTAATGACTGCACTGACCATAATACTCTCCATTATTTTTGTATTGTGATAAACGTAATATGACTAAAAACATGACCACGATTGTAATTTAAATCTATGGTAGGAACAAATAAGAATAGGCAAGAAAAAAAACTTGTAAAAAAGGAGAAAAAGCCAACCGAGAAAAAAACCAAAAAATAGACCAGAAGGAGAAGGAAAAAGAAACAAAAAATGAAATGGGGGAGTCAAGGTCAGCCACAAACAGAAATGAAAATGGTAGTTTTCCATAACTGGTTTCTTTTTCATGAACCTTGCAATTTATTTTTTTATTTTCTTCATTCTATTTTTTTTTTCATTTTTTTCTTTATGTATGATGCTATTTTTCTTTTTTCACATTCATTGTTTCCCTTATTTTGTTATAGTACTAGTATGTAAGAAAAGAGTTTTGGTTTTGTCTCGATTTATTGCTTATTAGAATTTAAAGTCCTTCTTTTGGTTTATGTTTTTATGTTTATTTGATTCATGTTCCCTGGGTTAACATATGAAAGGAAGGTCTTTTTAAGAAAGTAAAATAACTTTTCTAAAATGAAGAAAGGGGAAACTCAATGGCATTTCAAAACAAGATGAAAACTAGGTTCATCCTCTATCTTTATGCTTCCTAGGCTTAAGGTTAAAAAGAAGTTTTTTTTAGCAAACCAATTTTGGTCCCTTGTGCTGTGGGGAAAACCTAAAGCATGAGGTTGACTTGTAGAAGCCTAAAGCTTCATCTTGTTTTATCCACATTTGCTAGCTTTCCTTTCTCCTACGTGGGTGTTGTTAAAGGTTTGTTATTTTATGCTTTTTGGTTTAGAAATGAAAATGAGAAATGAGAAGATATCATAAGCAAAAGGAAACAAGCATTTCTATATGAAAGAGAGTGGGAATAGGTAGGACACCGTATGGGTAAGATGCTAAACGGGGAGGACATCGTGGTGTCAACAGGTAAGACACCATGGGTTGGTTTAATTCATTTTCATTTTTGTCCCAAAGTAAAAGCTTTTTGGTTGCTTGTTTTATTTTATTGTTTCTAGAACATGAGATGTATTCTATTTTTTGGGGTTAGCTAAATAATTAAAAAGGGTTAAAATATTTATTAATAATAATAATAATAATAATTGTTTATAAATATTAAGAAAGAAAAAGATTTTGAATTCCCTACCTAGATGTTGGAATTAAAAATTATGTTTTAAAATTTTCTAATTCTGCCTAAATACCAAAGAATTATTAAATAATAAAAATAAAATAATAAAGGTAAATAAATAAGAATAATAAAAATTTAAGAAAAATATATAAAAATATAAAATTTTGTCTTTTAGAGAAATTATGAAAAATTAACTTACTCCAAAGGTGTGTTGTTGATTTTTAGAGATATCCATAAATTCCTAACCTGAAACCCTAAAAATGAAACCCTAAAAACAAAACTTTAATTGAAACCTTAAATGAAACTCTAAATAAAAGTTTAAGTGAAACTTTTAGTTATAGGTGAAACCAGAAACGCTTAGTTAAACCCTAAAATCTAGGTGAAACCTAAAACCCTTAATGAAACCCTAAATCCTAAATGAAACCCAAAACCTTAAATGGAACCCTAAACCCCGAATGAAACCCTCAATCTTGAATGAAACCCTGAACCCTGAATGAAACCCTAAAATCCTAAATCTATTCAAAACCCTAAAAGCATCCTAAATTTTAAAGGATTTGTCCAAAAATATTTTGTGAAGCAATTTGTTTCTGAATGTTGCCTAGAAAATGGGATATTTAAGAAAATTTCTTTCACTATGATTTTTCATAATTCCATAATCAAAATAATAACAAGATTATATAAAAGAATAAAAATAAAAGATGATCTTAAATATAAAGAGTCAAACACAAACTTTGCCTAGAGATTGGAAAGTCTAGGTGGTCTCTTTATATTTAAGGACCCAATCCTAAGTCTCATCTCTTCATCACTTATGACACATATTTGCATACATATTTACGTTTATTGTATATATATATGTATGTTTTAATTATTGATTTTTATGGTTAATTATAGCAGTTTTCATTTTTCCTACATAAAAAGTTCTTCAAAAAATTGATTTAAAAATAATAATAAAAAAATTAAAATAACATTTTGCTGAAGATAATTTTTGGTATTCTGCCTAAATGTTAGAGGATTGTCAATAATTATCATTTGCAAAGAGTGTTATTTTTTATTTTTACTTTTAAAGAAATGTTATGGTAAATCTTAGAAGAAAATGATTATCTTTGAATTCTATCTATATGTTAGAGAATTATAAGGTATTCCTTTAATCTAAAAATTTTTACAATATTCCTAAATAAAGATTTTTAATTGATTTTTTTCTTCAAAATGAACGAAATTATTATTAAATCTTAAAAAAAACTATTTTTATCTGAAACTATAAAATATCATATGATTAATTGGTACCAATTTTTATGGGCATTATAGGGGTGCTAATTCTTCCCTATGCGTAATCAACTCCTAAACCCAATCTTGTTTTCATAGACAAATTATTTTTTTAATAAACTTTAAACCTATTTTATTATTTTATTAAAAAGATAAAATTTTTATGTGGCTAATCACACTTTAAAAAAAATTGATAGCGACTCCCTTATTTTTTTTAATTTTGAAATATTTACATCTAACGATTGAGTCTTCAGATAGATACATTATGATAGCATTAGATTAATATTGAATCTAAGATTACAAAAAGCTTCATCAAATTTTAAATGATCAATTTTATAAAAGATAGTGAAACTCCTTGGATCTTTTTGCTTTTTTAGAAGAAGTTGTCAAAGTGCAATACTATAATCATCACCAAAAGTTGCATTTTTCAACTCCTTGAATAGCTCTCTTGGTATAGGCCTTGGTGTTAGTGGTGCTACTTCAAAGGTTTACATTTGGGTAGACATTCTTGGAGTCGTTCTCATCCTTTTCATTTCTTGAGTTTCTTTTTCTTGCCTTTCCTCCTCCACTTTGGGTTATATACTCTCAATGAGTGCTATCCCAACTTGCATTAACATCTCACCTTCCTCAAGTGAATTCTTAATATACTATTCAAAGTCTTCCATTTGAATGCATTCCTTAATATCCTCCTTAATTTCAAAATTTTCACCCATCTCCTCATATGGCTCAATGCTATTAGAATCAAAACTATCTAGAACTTCCTTACTAAACTTCAATAACTCCTCATCTTCTGTCACATTATCTTTTCCAATAAAATCCACCTTAGGTTGTTTTACAAAATTGGGCAAGTTTACCACCATTGGCTCATCAATCATATCATCATCATCAAAACAATATATATCATCATCACCATATAAATGTATAGCATCACATGCTTGTTTCTCTTGCTCCTTAAGGTTTGACTCAATATTACTAGGCAAGGTTCCTAGGGGTTACTTGGATTTGGCTTAAGCTAGTTAACCTATTTAGTTTTTAAAGTTTTTTTGTTGATGTACCTTGGCTTTGGATGGCTATATTTTTTGCTTGTGTCAACTATGTCAACATCTTTTCAAAACATGTTTTCTTTTCTTGGAGCAAGTTGCATGGTTATGTGCAAAAGTTTGTGTTTAGGTTTGTGGCTTGATGGTTGGGTTGGTTCCAAGAAAAGTTGGAATGGTTTCTCCAACTTGGGTTATAGGTATTGCTATAAGGTTGTAGGTAGACTTGGATTTTAAGCATACTAGACCATTTCTATCCTAAATTGATACTTTTCAGTAACATGAGGTCTATCACAAGTTTCACAAGGCACAAAGGGGTTTTGTATAGCATGGACAAGGGCGGTGTTGGATGGGGTTCCTTAGGCTTTAATCATTTTAGTTAGGTTTGCTAGTTGTGAATTTATGGAAGTAAAAGTATCAAGTTCATACACATTAACAGTTTTCTTGTGTACCTTTCTTTCCATTCCCCATTGGTAGATGTTAGCTACCATCTTTTCAATGAGTACATATGCTTCCTTATCAATTTTGCTCATAATGGCTCTTTTAACAGCCAAATCTAATGTAGTCCTCATGGATGGTATAAAACCATTGTAAAATATATGGATTTCTAGCCATTAGGGATGATGTAAACACTTTCTTAGTGGCTCTTTGAATCTCTCCCAACCATCATAAAGATTCTCACAATCAAATTGCATAAAAGTAGTTACTTTATTCCTTAGCTTAATTGTCTTAGTAGGTGGAAAAAATGTAGCAAAGAACTTTTGCACCAAATCATCCCATGTTGTGATTAATCCAAATAGTAAAGAAGATAACCAATTCTTAACCTTGTCCTTAAGAGAAAAAGGAAAAAAGTCTTAGTCTAATAGCATAATTTGAAATACCATTATATTTAAAAGTATCATATAATTCAAGAAAATTAGATAAGTTGAGATTTGGACCATTGCTTAGTAACCCTCTAAACTATGCAAAAGTTTAGACCATTTCAATAATCGAAGGTTTGATTTTGCAGTTTTTTGCTTATATGGCCGGCCTTCTTATGGATGGTTGAAAACCATTAGCATTAAGGACAGCATAATCCCTCAATGTCCTATGACCTTCATTGTTTGCATTCATTATTTGAATTGGTATAGGTGGTATTATTTGCTATTTCCTTAATCGTCTAAAAGTTCTTTTGATTTTGTTGCCAATTGAATCAAGGTCAACACTTCTTAATCTAGACATACAAACAAAGAAAAAGACCAAAATAGTTTAAAGCAATTAAAAGTAAATGTTTAGATTACAAGGGAGTAGAAAATTCTTATTGATATTGAATCAACCACCCACTATAATCCTCGGTAATAATGTCAAAAACTTAATTGTTACTTTTTATAATGCCTACAAGTACACAACATAATAAAGTAATAAGTGATGAAATAGAGTATTATCTCACAAAGATTATAGAATTGAATTGTTAGGTAAATTCAAGTACCAAAACATCATGTATCAATCATGAACCAAACAAGAAATGATTATCAAACCAAGTAAAAGATTCAGCTAAGGAGAAAAAAAGCAATGGCCAAACCTCCTATGAATTTTCTTGAAGCATGATTTCATTCTATTTCATCCAACAAACATCATATACTATTTCATTCATCATACAAAGCATTTGAAGCACTAAAAACATTTATCAAACATGAAGTAAACTAATTAAAATATATATATATATATATATATATAAAACTTAAACATGAACCAAACACTAACACATTTCATTAGCCAAACAAAATTTACATAAAAATCAAGCTAGCTACTTATTTACACATCATAAGCAAGTTTGATGAGCAAAGAAATTCATAAAACAGCCAAGAGGAGGTTAAGCCAACAAGAAGGACACCATTGCCAAACCTCCAACTTGGTTTTCTTAATGGTGGATTTTGTTGCTTTTGTTTGTATTTAAATCTTCAAACCAACTGTTAATTAGTTGAATGAAGAATGATTCAAACTTTGTGCAAGAAAAATAAACTAAAAATCTTTTAGAAAGTCAAGCAAGAAATGAATGAAATATAATGAAAAATGTAATGAAAAATGAGATGGAGATGCTAAAAATATAAATGATGAATGTTGAGATGGATACCTTCAAGCAAAAGCACCAAAGTTTTTCTTTTTCATTTTTTTCTCTTCTTTTTCTCTATTTTTCATGTTATTTCCTCTAGTTTTATGCAACTAAAACATCCCTTATCTTGAATGAAGAAAAAGCCAACAAAAATATCTTACAAGATTGAATATAGGCTATAGGATCAAATCTCATCCAATGGCAAAAATTTCTCCCTTATTTTTAATTTAAAGACTAATCTTTAGCCATTAGATCAAGATTCAATATGAGATCTAATGATTCACATTGCTTACTGTAAATGTTGGATTTTTATAGCCTCTAAACCAAATGAAAAGACCATTTTGCCTTTAGTTCAAAGTTTTAGGTATTTAGGTCACTTTCTTATAAATCAATGTTCCCATGCTCATTTTTAAGATTTCAAGGTCCAAAAAACTATGAAATATTATGAAATTGAGAACTGAAAATCTTCGTGAAAATCTGATCTTGAGAAGATTCAATTATGAAAATACCCCTAAAGGGATATTTGATAATTTCACACTTTTTAGAATACTGCTATAATTCTAAATATACCAAAAATCATCAAATATTATAAAATTATGATCTGAAAAATTTTGTGAAACATCGACCTTGAGAAGGTCAAATTATGAAATTACCCCAAAGGGGCATTTTGTTAATTTCACACCTCCCAAGGTACAACCAAGGTTGTTAAAATTTTAAAAATCAATAAATATTATAAAATCATGATATGAAACTTTTCACAAAATTTTTATCTTGAGAAGTCAAATTACGAAATATCCCTAAAGGATATTTTGATAATTTTACACCTCCAAAGGTGCGATTTAGGTTTTTATGATATGAAAGTTTTCACAAAAATTTGACTTCAAGAAAGCCAAATTACAAGAATACCCTTAAGAGCATTTTAGTAATTTGCATTTCTCAAAGTACAATATAACTTTTTAGTGTTTTAAAATCACCAATTTCAATTTTAAACCACATTAATTCAAATTTGGTTGTGAATTTTAAGGATTGGCCTAGGTTCTATTTGTTTTTATCGAGTTTGACCAATTTTGATTGATTTTGACTTGTTAACCAAGTTAAACCAGATTTGACCAGAGTTAACTTTGAGGCATTTTGGTTAAATTGGTGTTAATTTAAACTTTAAAACCTTTGAAAAATGTTGGATTTGAAATGAATTAAATTTTAAGTGATTTATAGATGGCCAGAATTTTGCCCAGACAAAATTAGGTGTCTACAGCTACCTCTCTTTGCATATTTCTAAAAGTTAGAAATAATGTAAAGACTAAAGACACCAATTTTGATCGATACCAAAGGTTGATGCAAAGTTTGCTTGTGTTGTTTCTTATTTTTCATGTTATAGGAATTTTTTTTTTTTTAAAAGAGCTTTTATAAACATAGGCAAGTAACTTTAAAAATCAATTTGAAAAAGCTCTTATTAATATAGACAAGCAACCTTTTTAAAAAAGAAAAATTGTCTGAAAAAGGGCTTATATGAAATAGGTATCAAATTTAACAAAATATGTCTGGAAAGGGCTCCTATATAATAGGCATCAAACTTTAAAAAAATTATCTAGAAAATGGCTCTTATAAAATAGGTATCAAACTTCAAAAAATCTATCTGGAAAAGGGCTCCTATCAAATAGGTATGAAACTTTTAAAAAATATATCTTGAAAAAAGTTCTTATAAAATACACATCAAACTTCAAAAAATCTATCTAGAAAATGACTGATCGGTCTTGGAGAAATTTGAAAAGTCTTTTTTTTTGGAAGGCTGGATGATATAGAAAGCTTTGAAATGGGTTCTAGTTTTCTTTAAAGGATTCTTTCTTATTCTTTCTTATTCTTTTTTTTTTACAATAAAGGGTTTATTCTTTCAAAGTATTTGTTTGTACAAGATCAAATTCAATCTGCTCGTAATGTGTTTAATGAATGCAAATAAAGTAATATGATTCCATAAAATTTGTTCATATCCTGTGATCATACTTAAGGAAACAAAATTTTCATGACCACAAATATTCTTCAAATTTGTAGCTCTAGCTAAGTCATCAAATTAGACACCTTTGGTTCATGCACTCTCTTTTTTTCTCAAATCTTTTTGTCTTGATCTGTAATGGTTATGTTCTGAAATTATACCAAAATCATTTATCTTCCTTTTTCCTTATCCTTATCATTCATCTTTTCAGTCATCCTTTTTATTTCTCCATATCATCATTGTTCCATCCAAATTGATATTCATGATTTGGTATCATTTCCATTTTTTTTTTTTAAAAAAAGCCTATGACTATTTATCTTAGATATCCTAAAACTTTCCCTGAGCATGTTTCAAGTTTGATTATGAGAATTATTATTCAATATCAACAATATCATGTTAAATGCAATGCTTTTTCAAATGACGATGAACAAAAGGTTTGAATGAAAAGGATAAAAAGGTATTCATTAAAGTTTTAGAGATTTAATTCACAAACTATATGGTAAAAAGGGAATGAATGTATAATTAAGCATAAGAGAAAGGTAAACAAATGAAGTGGTAACAAGAAATTATTTTCAGAATTATCAAATACTGAACATTAGGATGAATCTAGGTCGTTCACTCCTAATTTTCTTCCAAGAATCTTGGCTTATCAGTGGCTTTGAATAATGCTGACTCATCGGATGCCAATCTTGCTTGCTGACCAATCAATCGATGTTCTGTCTTCTATTTTTTGCTTTTTGAATCCTTGTGCTGCCCCCACTATCTTTCCATTTCAAACTTAGAATCTAATTTCCTCCTATTTGCTCCTTATACCTAAGTCGTTCTTTTGAGTTTTCAATTTAGTTATTTCCCTTTATGATCTAGATTGCCCTTTTTGGGTTTTTAACTTGAACCCTCATTTTTTTTTTCAAGTGTAGTATTTCTTGATAGCATCTAAGTTTATGAGACTTGGTAGTTCATCTCCATCTATTTATACCAAAATCAAGCCTCTACCAAAAAATGCCTTTTTGACTACATATAGCCATTCCCAATTAGGTGTCCATTTTTCTCTATTGTCATGTTGATTTGGCAATATCCTTTTCAAGACTAATTCTTCTTTATGAAGCATCTAGGCTTCATCTTCTTATCATGTGCCCTTATTATTCTTTCTGGAACATCTAGCCATGACTGAGTACTACAAATTTTTTTGTCATAATGTATAGATCTGTAGACCTAATGCTAGACATAGATTTAGAGAGTCGTCACCAATTTTTTTGTTAAGTGCGATTGGCTACCTAACTGAATCTGTCATATTTTTAAAAAAAATCCCAAGCTTGACTTAGGTATCTTTAAATGGTATATTCTAGTCTACGAAACCAGATTTTATGTTCGGGAGTACGATTACACATAAGAAAGGTTATAGTATCCTTACAATGCCCATCCAAAAAATAATACCAGTTTGATTTCAAGTCGTCTAAGCCTTAAAACATATTTTTAATTTACCAAATAATTTTAGTGTTGAAAATTTTTCTTAAATTACTTCAATATGTTGGTAATAATTTAAAATATTTTCTCACATCAGAAGTATTCAAGAAGACTATTTGTCACATTTTAAAAAGGCTCCGTCGTGGGATTCATTTAATTTTACTTGTAAAAGTAAATTTCTATAAACCTGGTTTATAGTAAAAAATATCCCCTAATATGTTGGTATAATTTTATTAAAAAAATTAACATTTTTTTTATTTCAAACTTTTTTTTTTATCAAAAATTATAAGGCTTTCTAATATGTTGGTAAAACCTTAGTTTGAAAATAAAATATTGGCCTTCCAATCTGTTAATAAAGCTTTTACTTAAAAAATTATTATTATTATTTAAAAATTTTTAAAATTTATATGGTTTTCCAATATGTTGGTAAAACCCTATTTTTGAAAATAAAATGGTAGCCTTCAATCTATTAGTAAGACTTTTCATTTAAGTATGTTTTTATAAGAGTATTTAAAATTAAATACATAAATAAATAAATACAAAAATAAATATGTAAATGAAATAGGTAAATAAACTAAGCATATAAAATAAAAATAAAACAAAAATATTTGAAGTCGACTTGGCTTGGCAACTAAAGAGTGCAGTTGTAGGCATAAAGATCAGCTTGGGCGACTTGGCACTCAACTAGGAACATGGCTCAGCTTACAGCAAAAATGGATGCGGGTCACAACTGGATTGCACAAGTATTAGGTCTACTTTGAGGAAACACACGGATCTTTAGTTAAATGAAATGGTGTGTGCGCGCCTTAAAAGCAAAATAATTCTTTTTTTCTTTAGTTTGCAAAGCTCTATTGTCTCTCTCTCTGGGAATTGGAAAATTTTGTCAAGAACTTCAATACTTAGCAGCAACTTCGAATAGAAAATTCATAAAAGCCTACATTTCCATCAAAGTCCAGAAGATTTCCAGAAAATGATGAATTCAAACCAGATTCAAATTAGCAAATCCCAACACCCAAGAATTCTGAAAAACAAAATAAAAGCTCTGAAAAAATAGAATTGAAAAATCTAGAAACGAAATCTTGAAACTTGTAAAATTTTTATATATTTCCTCCCTGTCATTTTTGTCCCCTTTTTGCTTGTGTTAGAATAGGATTTATATAAAGTTTTTAACAATGATTTTAGGGATTTCATTGATTAATAAAGATTGAATCGGTCACAAATAGATTCAATCCCATTAATTGCTTGATTTATTGCTTTAATCATGTCCTGTGATTTCATTCCTTCTTTTACTTAGGTTAAATTTCTGAGATTGAATCCCACGAGCCAAATTCAAAACTTTAATGTTCTTTCCTTCTTCTTTTTTTTCATAAAAGTAACAAAAAAAATTATCAGTAAAGCTATTACCAAGCCAAGGCCCTAAAATAAATAGAAAAACCCAAACAAATTGCCTAATAGGCTCATAGCCCAAGCACAAGAAAACTATTTGAAACCCAATACGCATTTCAAAAACCCAACAATCTAACCATGAAGCAAAGAATCCAATTACAAGACCCAGACAAATGGGGTATCTATAGTTGTTCCTCTTCGTACATTTATGTGAAACAAGAATTATGCAAAGATATAGACAACCATTGCATCAAGTTCAACTCAAGTAATTTTAAAAGAATTCTCTAAATAGAGGCATATAACTTTCAAAAAATTTTAAAAAACTCCTCTAAATAAAGGCATAAAGCTTAAAAACTACAAATAACTTCTCTAAACATAGGTTTTACAAAATGGACTCCTCTACATTGAGGTATAGCAATCTTAAATGAAGAAATTGGCTCCTCTATATAGAGGCAAAACAACTTTAAATTAAGAAATGGGCTCCTCTATATAGAGGCAAAGCAACCTTAAACTAAGAAATGAGCTCCTTTAAAAAAAGGTTAAACAACTTTACATTAAGAAATAAGCTACTCTATGTAGAGGGTAAATAACTTTAAATTAAAAAGTGGGCTCCTCTATACAGAGGCTAAACAACCTTAAATTAAGAAGTAGGCTCCTCCATATAGAGGCTAAGCAGTTTTAAATTGAGAAATGGGCTCCTTTATAGGCTAAGCAACCTTAAAATAAAAAGTGGGCTACTTTATATAGAGGCTAAACAATATTAAATTAGAAATAAGCTCCTTCATATAAAGGCTAAACAACTTTAAATTAAAATCCTCTAACCAGAGGTCCAATGATTTTAAAATAGGAAATGGGTTCCTCTAACCAAAGGTTCAAAGACTTTGAAAAACTTTTTCTTTGAAGATTAAAAATCTTATCTCAGAAGTTTCTACTCTATCAAGAATTTGTAATATTTGCATTCACATTCTCCATATTGGATCTTGTAACCTTTTTGCTTTAAATAAATGCATTGGATATCCCTATATGTAATGTATGTAACGCAAATGATAATTAATGAATTTTCAATTGTGGTATACAAATTCTCAAGACTCTTTCTTTTGAATTCCAAATTATTCAAGTTTCTAGCAATGGGAACAAAATCAACTCTATTCTTCATTATTCAAAATAGGCAATTGCCTTCCTCTTTAAGGGAATTTTCTTTTTTTTTCTTTTTGAAATCAATGTCCTTATAAGGCTTTGAAAGTTTCATCTTTTGCCATTGTATCTTTCAATCTCCCCAAAGTAATGTACAATCTTCCATGATATTAGTCAATTATCAATCATTATCCCAATTTCAAGATATATAAGATGCAAATCATACATTTCTTCTATTCATTGCAAGGCATTTAAATAGAAAAGCAAAGGCATGGATTGAAAATGAGATATAGATAATGAAATGAATATCTTTATTTGAAAAAGAAGCTAGATTACAAATGATGGCCATTTGGGATAATTTTAACAACTAGACATGGAAAAAGTACACAATGATGGCTAATTGGGATAACAATGCCCCAAGATAAACAATTAGATAATCATGATAATATATCTCGAATTCTTTTTAAAAACTCAATTATATAATGTCCTTGGTACTTCAGAGTTCTTTAAAATAATAAAATATACCAACTTTCATGTTGGAGAACCTCCCAAATGATGTTGTACTCTAGGTTTTCAACTTGGATAAACTTCTTTTTGGTTCAAACTGCCTTTTCGGGTTTTCAATTTGAACTTTTTTTTAAGCAAAGTACTTCTTTACAGCATGAGAATTTATGGGATTGGAAAGATTATCTCCATCCATCTCTGTTAAGATTAATGCTCTGCCCGAAAAAGCCCTTTTATCATAAATGGCCCTTCCCAAATTAGGGTCCACTTTTCTCTATTATCATACTAATTTGGGAGAATTCTTTTCAACACTAACTCTTTTTTTTTTAAATTGACAAGGTCAAACTTTTTTGTCATGAGCTCTCATCATCCTTATCAATATAACTAACCATGGCAAAATGTTGCTAGCCTATTTTTTTCAATGAAGTTTGGTTGCTTATAGTGCTCTTGAATCCATTTGACTTCTTCTAATCCTACCTCTCTTAAGACTTTCCAAGATGAGATTTCTACTTTTACTGGCAATATAAACTCCATCCTAAAAACCAAAAAAAATAGGGTTGCCTCAGTAAAGGTACGTACTGACGCCCAATAGTCATATAAAGCAAAAGGTAATTTCTTATGCCAATCTCTATAAATCTTAATCATTTTTCCTATAATTCTTTTAATATTCTTACTTGTAGTTTCTACTACCCCACACATCTTTGGGCGGTATGGTGCTAAGTTATAGTGCTTAATTTTAAATTAGGCATATATCTCTTTCATCATTTTGCTATTTATGTTCTTGGCATTATTTGAGATGATCCTCTATGGGAGTCCATATCTACAGATTATTTTTCTCTTTATAAACTTGCAAACTATTGATCATATTATAGTAGTATATGAGGTTGCTTCAACCTCTTTAGTAAAATAATCAATCATCACAAAAATGAATCTATTCTCATTTGATACTTTTCTAGTAATGGGACCAAAAACATCCATGCCCCATATAGAAAATGGCCAAGGTGGTGCCAAAACATGTAAAGTAATAGGCGAAGCATGGATCTTGTTAGCATAAATTTGACATTTGTGACACTTTTGAGCATAATTGATGCAATCACTCTCCAAGGCTTTCCATCTTCTTCTTCCTCCACATAGGTGCAATGTATAGGCTTATTTTTAACGTCTAACTTATTAGGCTGAATCTTAATATTGTTATCAACTTGAATCATCATCACCAAAATAGCCAGGATATCTACAATCTAATTTTTTTCATAAGGCAAATGTTCAAATTAGACTTCCTCAAATAATTTGCACAACTCTTAGATATACTTATGATATGAGATAAGCTTTGAATCTTTTTTCTCTCATTCTCCCTTCAATTGATAAATGACCAAAGCTAAATCCCCGAACACCTTCAATACCTTAATTTTCTATCCAAAGCAACTTGTAAACCTATAACACAAGCCTCATATTTTGTCACATTATTGGTGTAATTAAAGTTCAACCTTACCATAACGAGATAATAATGTTTTTTGAGAGATATCATAATTGCCCTAATTCCATATCCCAAGGCATTAATAGCCTTATCAAAATATATTTTCCAAGACTTCTCACTATCATCTTTTTCCTCTAACTAAAAAATGACCATTAATTTTCATTTGAAAAATCAAGTTTCATTGGCTCATAGTTTTCAGTACCATGATCTGCAAGAAATTTTGCTATAGCACTTTTTTTTATTGATTGTTGGCTTACATACATAATATCATATTTCGAAAGTATTACTTGCCATCTTGTAATTCTTCTAGACAATGATGGCTTCTCAAAGATGTACTTGACTGGATCTAATTTGGCTATAAGCTAAGTGGTAAGGTAGAGCATGTACTGCTTGAATCTTTTAGTTATCCAAGCCTTAACCTCTCAAACAACTTCCTAAGATTAGCTACATGGTCTTCTCCTTCTCGACATTTTATGATTAGATCATCCATATACACCTTAATGTCCTTGTGCATCATATTGTGGATGAGTGTCACCATAGCACTTTGATAAGTTACCCTAGTATTTTTTAATTTAAAAGGCATAACCTTATAACAAAAGGCACCCAACATAGTTACAAAAATGATTTTCTCCATATCATCTTGGGCTATCTTTATCTGATTATAATCCAAGAATCCATCCATAAAAGAGAATACAGAATGCCAGGCTATGTTATTCACCACTATGTCAATGTGAGGTAAAAGAAAATTATCCTTCATACTAGCCTTATTCAAATCACGATAATCCACATACATTTATGCCTTTTTATCTTTCTTAGAAATAGATACTATATTAGCAACCCACTCGAGATATTTAGTCACCTACAAAAAGCCTATGTTAAACTATTTCTTTATTTCTTCTTTAATTTTTAACAACATTTTAGGTTTCATTCTTCTTAATTTTTGTTGGACAGGCCTACATTCAAGCTTTAAGGGTAACATATGCTATACGATTTCAGTGCTAAGCCTAGGCATATCCTAAGAACCAAGCAAACACATCCATAAGCTCTTGAAGCAGATCCTCTAATCTTTGTCTATCAATCGATGGAAAGGATGTGCCAACTTTAACTTCTTTCTTGTTCTCACCATTCCCTAAATTTATCTTCTCAGTGACTTCTTAATGAGGCTCAATAGATTCATTCTCCTGTTCAATTAATCTTATTAGATCTAAAGGTAAAATGTACTCTTCAGAGTCATCTTAAATGTCAAGTTCATCAGTATTAATTGAGTTTTCAAAATTAAATCTCTGATTGTTATCATGATTATCTTCATATTCATTTAAAAACCTAAAATTAAATGAAATGAGAAATATTAGTAGAATGTTTTGATTGAAAGGAAAATGAAAATTGAAAATAAAAGAAATGAATGAAAATGCATACTCCTACTTTTTTATTAAAATAATAAATGATAAAAGGCCCATGATGAAAAATCATCCTAATGCTTTTAAGCATAAGCAATTGGGAGTTATAATTACATTGAAAATGTATTAAGGATAGCAAGCATCTCAATGGCACTTTAATTTTTTAATTTAAATCCTCGTTGACATGGACGAACCAACACTTCTTCCTTTTGAACTTTTTTATCTTCTTTGCTTATCATCTGGATAGACAACTCAGTGAAAGCTTCTTCAATGCTCAATTCCTCTTCAATAGCTTTCTCTGATCCTAGATACATATATCCTTATAGCCTAAAAGGTTCATACAAATGCAAAATGGCCATCGACATATTCCTCGCTATCATTTTTCCTTTTCTATTGTCTTGCATCCTTTTCATCTCCTATTCCTCAACTTCATACCCTAGGCCCAATCTTTCACTATTGTTTGTTATCGTTAGAGGCTCCTTTATTCCTTATAGATTTTTACCCAGCCTAACTCTAAGATACCAACTTTTATTGAAAATTTGACTAACAATGATCTTGGTCAAATCTAGCTAGTATAATTTAAACCCCTCACCCATAGTATTGACAAGCTCAAAGGATTGATAAAAACACTCGAATGATTCTTCTACAACTTCTACATAAAGAGCTTTCATAGGTTAAGTGACTAATAAGTCCTCATCTCTAGCCATGATCATAAATTAACCCTTCACATTAAACTTGACTTTCTGGTGTAAGGAGAAAGGGGCTGCACTTGTTATATAAATCCATGACCTACCCAACAAATAATTATAAAAAGTTGAAAGATCTATAACCTAAAATTTTACATTGCATGTGCAAGCTTAATCTGTAAAAGCATTTCAATGTCTCTTAATACATCACACCTAGTCCTATTAAAGGCTTAGATGATCATTGGATTGCTTTTTACGTGGGACAAATTAATGGGTAGCCTTACTAAAGTACACATAGGCATAATATTAATAGTAGAGCCATTGTTAATAAGCACATTGGCTATAATATGACTGGCATTTGACAATAATATGTAGAGCCTTTGTGTTATCTTTTCCCTTTTATGAGATCTCATCATCTCTATAGGCTATGTAATATGACACCACTAGGTTTCTTTTCATATAGTTCACATATTTTATAGATACATTATGAGCCACATAAGCTTAGTTTAACACCTTTAATAAGGTATTGTGATGAAGTTCTAAATTTAATAACAATGATAATAAAGAGATTCTACCTGGCATCTTATTTAATTGTTTCACCATAAAATACTCACTATATTTTACTAACTTCAACAATTCACAGGCTTTTTTTTTAGACACAGCTCTTGGATTATTCTTTTTAGAATTAGCTTTGGATTAGTCTGCTTTCTACCACTGTTGCTTTCTTTTTTCTTACCTTTTCCACCATCTTCGAAGTCTAACACCTCTCACTTTTGGTTATACCACCTACACCAATCATGTCAATGACATATAGCTTAGGCATGGTCTCTTGATGCCCTTGCACTGTCACTTCACAACCATACTTCTATGGCACAGCCTTCTTATTCTTATAAGGAAATGGGTTTAGGACTTTGAAGGTCACTAGCATTAGGATAAGCTTGTCTATGATTGATTTTGGCTTCTCACACTAATAAATGGTTATTAACTTCAGCACCCACTTTAACTTATCAATCATAGACACTTTAGCATTTTTTAAGGCTTCCCCCTCATCATATAGCTCAATCTGATAAGAATTCATCAAATTTTATACCTTTTCATGGAATTGCTTGCAAGTTTCAATAGAAGGGCCTAGAACCCCATTATGGTACCCACACCTTTGATTTAAGACAGATCTCCCATAGTAAATGTGTGGGTCCACTGGTAGTAATATCACAACCTCATATAAAGTATTATACAATTGACTGAATGGAATCTTGATCTCTTTTACCCTCTTTTTCATGCAACATTCCCTATTTTCATTCAAAGCATTTATTATATGATTGGATAACAGATTACCACTGACATTAGGTGTTATTTTCCCATTGGTATCAAAATTAATCAGCCTATCTTTGATTAGTTTTGCACCTTGTGTTTCAAGTCAATGCAATTTCCAGTAGAATGGCCCGTAATTCCATAATGGTAATCATAATAGCTAACTTTGATCATACCATTTAAGATAAGAGGGCTCAAGTGGTTTTATGTAGAAAGGAGCAATTAAATGATTGTTGTAGAGTTCTTGGTACAGTTCTATATAAGTCTTAAAAATGGTATCAAATGTGGGCCTTTTTCAATTATTTCATGGTTTTCTTGAACCTCTTCTTGGGTTAGATGGGTGCATAAAAGGTCTTGTAGTAAGAGAGGTATTAAGGCTGTATGTATTGGTAGGTGGTCTGAATATTGGTTAATAGGTAGGTGGATAAGAAAGTTGTGGAATTGGTTGGTATGAAAAAACTGAAACATTATTTATGGTGGGGTAGTATGTGGCATAAATGGGTTGTGGATAAGGAGTATAGTTTTTGAATTCATGCTTTTTGAAACTCATAGCTTGAGTTTCGCTCTCATTTTTCTTGGGTATACTCTTGGTCGAAAAGGACTTTCCTATTTCAAGCTTGCCATTCTAACTAGCATTTTCAATGATCTTGCCTAAGATCACTAAATCAGTAAAATTTTTAGTCACATTCCCTTTCATTTTCTCCTAATAAGGTGACTTTAGCGTGCTCAAAAACATAATCATTGTCTCTTTTTCAGTTAAAGGTGGCTAGACCTAAGTAACTATGTCCTGCCATATCTAGGCATATTCCTTATACGATTCAGTTGCCTTTTTCTCAATACTCTACAAAGAAAAGTGATCATAAGCCATCTTTATGATATAGCAATATTGGTTGATGAAAAAATGAGTCAAATCCTTTCATGTTTGGTTGCAAGGGCTATCTAACTAAACATACCACCTTGCAATAGAACCAGTCAAACTATCTTGAAATACATGCATAAATGGCATAAACTGCCATCTTACAATAGTACATTGTAACACGCATAATGGGACATTTCGTATCGTCATATTTTTTGCACTTCGATACCTTAAATTTTGGATGTATAACCATATCTGGAACTAGACAAAGCTTAGCGACATCCAAGGAACCATAAAAATCAATATCTTCCATAGCTCATAATCTCTCTTTGAGCATGTTTATCTTGTCATTAGCTTTAGAGTCCTAAAAAAACTTAGCCACCTTCAATTTTAATTTCTCTTTTGGGTTATCTAAATTGGGATCTTACACTGGTTCAACTGGCTTTCTAGTGAAGGCAAGGTTGATGTAGCTTTGGATATTCCCTGAGCTACATGTAGGTAACATCTCTAAATAAGTATAGCTTGTAAGAAATACAGATTGTTGTGGTGAGAACCTTTAAGTAGATTGGGCCTGATACAGGCCATAACTCGAAAGATACAAAAGATCAGTAACTTCATGTGAAATATCTTCTTTTACTGCCTTTCATTTATTTAGCTTGCCCAATGCTTTAAGGATTTTGATTAATTCTCCCTTGATTTCCTGTTGGGCCTTTTTCAATTTCTCAACACGATTTGTATTGTCTTGTTCAATTCTTCTAGCTTGGGCCAAGTTGTTACATTGGTATTGAGCTATCCTTGAACTTTGTGTACCACAACCTTAAATTAGTGGTCTTATTATGGACTATCATGATTAAAATTTAATTATGACTACATCGCATTCAAAACAAATAAAGAAAATATTTGCCCTTTTAAAGATTGTGAACAAAAGTGAACTTTCATTTATTCCACAAAAGTCTATTTTACAATTAGTATTATTCTTCACTTGTAAAAACATTTAATTTGTTCATACTAATCCTTACCTCTTCAATGAAGTTCAACAAATGTTGTCCATGTTCTCCTACTAGTGTAACCATTGTTCTCAATGCCTCAGCTCCGTTAAACATTTCTCCTACCATGATCATTGCCTTACTTATCTGAGTTACAAGGTGCTCTATGTATTTTTGCCTTTCCAGATTGTCTTTTTTGCCAAACCATGCTTAATAAGATAACTTCATATGCCCTTTTGTGATTGTAACGATGTGATCCCCTTATTTTTTCAATTTTTGCTTCAATGTCTAAATATACCCTCTAAGCATCTTATTCTTATTTTGGGTTTCAACATAATCATCCTCTATTTGGGAACACTCTAAACTTTTCATTCTCACAAGTCAAATTAGTAATATTTATTTATTTAGCCTTTACCTAGATATGTAATCTTTTATGCTCTTTAAGCAACTCTATCAACTCCTTAAAGGCATTGTCACAATCCTTAACAACCTTTTGGGCTTTACTCTTAGCTTCCAACTTCTTATGTTGTTGATGAAGTTCAACCAAATCATCAACTACTATATCATGCTCTTTAGAGATCTTGTGGACTCTAACTTCTAGCTTTTTTACTTTGTCTTTCCATTACATTCTTTCTTCTCGAAGCCTTTGAATCTCTTGCTTCATCTTGTCTTTCTCAGCTTCAAATTCTTTCCTTAAATTTTAACTCTAAAGGTATCTCATCCAACTCCTAATTAATTGGCTGGCAATGATCTTTGACTGCAAACACAACCTTCTTGCCCCTTTTAGCTTCTATACCAAATACCCATGAGTGATTTTATTAATAAATGACCCAAAACTCACTCTCTTGGGCTTCTTCCATGCCTTGATCACATTGTCCACCTTTTGCAGCATTTTTAACTCATTATATAGGAAATTTGATTGATTGAGCTTATGTGTTGTATGAACGAATCACTTAACCCCATACTACCTTCATACCATAAATGGTACATAACTTGTTGCTCTTCATAAACCTAAAAGTGAAACCCTAATCTCATCTCCACATTGATATAACATTGGTTCACAATTCATCCATAGAACTAACCATTTCACTTGGTTACAAGTAAGACTTTGCAGCTAGACCATCTTTTCCTCTTTAGCTTTGAGCTTTGGCAATTCACTCTCACAAAACTCCTTAATTGGGGCTCAATTGTGAAAATAAAGTTTGGAAAATGCATTCTTCTTACACTTAAAGTGAATCTTCATCCACAAATTTAATAATGGCACACATCCAACAAATTGCCCTTTATCTTTCTAATGACAATAGTTCAAGGATCTAATTATTTCAACTAAGATTGGGGAGAGGGATTGCAAACTTTTTCCACATGCAAAAAAAAATCGATCACTTATATCTTAATATGACCCAAAATCCTGAAAAAGACTACCATGCCATATATAGCCAACACAAATATTCCAACCCATGATCATCATTCATATGCTTTGAGATGAAATTACGAAAAAAAACTCCTAAGGCAAACAAATATAGTCATTCCTTTCTTGCACCTATATTTCACATCTTTTTTTTTTTACTCCCATGTGATCTGCTAGTTTCTTATGAAATGTTGGTTTCTACCCCTTAACATATATCTTATCTAGTGATTGAAGATACAAACCCATCAATGTAGAATACTCCTCTTTAGTCAGTGTCATGTTAACCTCATTGAAGATGAAGCATTGATATGAAATATCTCAAAATTGCACTGCTACTCTTGATGAGAGAACTTTACTTTTCCATATATCTTACAAGTCTTTCAAATTATTTTGTTTGAAAAGCAAATGACCTTCTTTAAGCAAGGTGGAAACATAACCAGGTGGTAAACAATCCACTTCCTTTTGTTGCCTTTTTTTTTATTCTACCTTCACATCATTAGGTGACTCATATTTGAACATAGACAAGGAACAAGCTAGACGTTCAGTGGATTCCATGAAAGCTCTTATTGAAAATATCTTTGGGAAAGGTATGCTATGCAATCTATATAAATGTTTTATGAATATGCAAGACAAGAAAAAAAAACAAACAAAGAAATTAATTAATTAATTATTTCAATATAAAAAAATAAGCATATTAACAAAATAAATACCGCAACCACATAATACTAACTCAAGGTTAACTCTTAAAGGTCAAAGGAACATGGCTCTACTTATGGGTTAAGCTCATAAAGTTAACTCTAAGTGGTTTGAGTTATTTTTAAAGGTCCTCAAATTGTTCCTTACATCATTGTCCACACAAACTAATAAGATGCCACAATCCTTACCCATTATAAGCTATAAATGAAAAAAGTTCAATTTGAGTGAAAGAGTTTTGCTAGCCTATGTAAAGACATGAAATCTCACGAAGGTGTACATATTTTATTCGTTTCTAAAAGAACAAAACTTGGGTGTAGAGCTCATATTATGAATGTGCAAATAAATGACAGATATGAATAAAACAAATAAATAAATAAAATACGAATAAGGAGAAAATTTTTAAATTTGTTAAGTCAGGCTTGGATTACAAGAAATCATTTATTGGCTTGACTCTCTATGTCCTTAGCAAAGCCACCAAACTATCATAACGTATAGATCCATGGACCTATCGCTAGACATGGATTTAAGGAGTCACCACCAATCTTTTTTGTTTAGGTACGATTGGTCACCTAACTGAATTTGTCTCATTTTAAAGAGAAGTCCCAAGATTGACTTAGCTATTTTTAAATGGTAAATTATAGTCTGTAAAACCAGAGTTTATGTTCGAAAGTATGGTTACACGTGAAGAAGGTTATAGCATCCTCACAGCATCTATCCGAAAGATAGTACAACTTTAATTTCAAGCCATCCAAGCATTAAAACATATTTTACTCCAATATATTAGTAATAATTTAAGAATGTTTTCTCACCTCAAAAATATTCAAGGAGACTATTTGTCAAGAAATATTGGTACGATTTTATAAAAAAAATAGGAAATATTATTTTTTTCAAACTTGATTTCTTTTCAAAAATTGTAAAGCTTTCTGCTATGATAGTAAAACCTTATTTTAAAAATAAAATATTGGCCCTCCAATCTGCTGGCAAGACTTTAAAAAAAATTATTATTATTATTATTTAAAATTTTAAAATTTATAAGGTTTTTCAATATGTTGATAAAACCCTATTTTTTAAAATAAAATGGCAGCCTTCCAATCTGTTGGTAAGGCTTTTCATTTAAGTATGTTTTTATAAATGTATTTAAAATTAAACAGATAAATAAATAAATACATAAATAAATCAATAAATAAATTACGTAAATAAACTAAGCCTATAAAATAATAATAAAATAAAAATACTTGAAGTCAGTTTGGATTGGTAGCTAAGAAGCACAGCTGCAAGCACAAAGATCGGCAAAGAGGGCTTGGCACTCAAGTAAGAACACGGCTTGACTTAGAGCAAACAATGATGTAGGTCAAAACCAAGTTACGCAGGTACCAAGTTTTCTTTGAGGAAACATGATGATCCTCAATTAAATGAAACAGTGCATTTTGGTGCATCTTAGAGGCAAAAAAAAAAAACTTTTTTTCTTCAGTTTGCAAAACTCTACTCTCTTTTTACCCTTTAATTTTTGCTACTTCTCTCTTTAAAAGATAATATAGCCGTTAGGAACTGGAAAATCTCATTAGGAACTTTAATACTCCCTGGAAACTTCAAATGAAAAATTCTAAAAACCCAAAATAACCCAGGAAAGCCCAAATTTCTAGTAAAGTCCAAAAGATTTCCAAAAAATAATGAATTCAAACTAGATTTAGATTAATTAATCCCAACACCCAAGAATTTTGGAAAAACAAAATAAAAGCCCTAAAAAAACTAGAATTGAAAAATCCAAAAATGAAATCCTAAAACTTGTAAAATTTCTATATTTTTCTCTTTGTCATTTCTATCCCCCTTTTGCATGTGTTGGAATAGGATTTATATAGAGTTTTTACCAGTGATTTCAGGAATTTTGTTAATTATCAAAGATTGAATTTGTCGTAAATAGATTCAATCCCATTAATTGCTTGATTTATTCTTTTGATCATGTCCTGTGATTTGATACATTTTTTTATTCAGGTTGAATTTTTAGGATCGAATCCCTCAAGCCAAATCCAAAACTTTGATGTTGTTTCCTTTTTTTCTTCATAAAAGTAACATTAAAAAAAACTACCAATAGAGCCACTATTGGGCCAAAGCATAAACACAAATAAAAAAACTTAAGAAACCGCTTGATGGGCTCATATACATTTCAAAGGCCTAACAGTCCAACCAAAATTGAAATTGAAAGTCTAATTACAAGCCTCGAACGAAATGGGGTATCTACATTTTTCAATAAAATTTAACTGTTTAAGATGGTTGTGCACCCATTTAGCTTCCTCTAATTGTATTTCCATTATACACCTTAAAGAAGGAATTTCAACTTTGATTGGCAAGACCATCTTCATTCCATATACTAAAGAAAAATGAGTTACTCTGATCGAAATACGGATTGATGTTCTGTTTGCAAGCACAGCAAATGGCAACTTCTCATTCTAGTCTTTATAGGTCTCAATTATTTTTTTCCAAAATCATTTTTATATTCTTATTAATGGCCCCCACTGCCTCATTCATTTTTTGATGGTAGGGTGCTAAATTATGATAGCTAATTTTTGAATTGGATACTAATTTCTTTCATTATTTTGTTATTCAAATTGTTGGTATCATTAGTGATGATCCTTTCAAGTAGTCCATAATGACAAATTATTTCCTTTTTCACAAATCTACATATAACTAATTGGGTTACATTGGCATATGATGCTACTTCTACACATTTTGTGAAATAATCAATCACTATAAAAATGAATCTGTGACCATTTGAAGCTTTTGGGGTGATGGCTCCCATCACATCTATTCCTTACATAGAGAAAGGCATGGAGGTGCTAAGACATGTAATGGTGTAGGAGGAATATAGATTTTATCTACATAAATTTGACATTTATGGCATTTTCTTATATATTGATACAATCACATTCTAAACTCAGCTAGTACTAACCTACCCTCATTACTTGCCCGACCATCATGTGGCCATTAGCATGTATTCCACATATTCTCTCATGTATTTCTTCAAGTATTTTCCTTGCTTGCTGCAGCATGCATACATCTTAATAAGGCCTAATCCTAACTTTTCTTGTACAAGACTACCCCATTGGGTATGAATCTCATTGCCAATCTTCTCAAAATTCCTTTGTCATTCTCTAATGCATGTTTAGGATACTTCTGGTCCTTGAGATATTGCATAATGTCAAAATACCAAGGTTGACCATCAGCTTCTTCTTCTACATTCACACAGTGTGTAGGGAGTTCAAAAGTCTATATTCTAATGGGTTGAACTTTAGTGTTTGCTTTTAGTTTAAACATAGCTGATAATGTGGCCAAAGCATCAACTATTTGATTTTTTTCCTAAGGCACATGTTGGAGCTAGATGTCTTTAAATTGCTTTATTAGCCCAGTAATGAATTTTTGGTATAAAACCAGTTTTTGGTCCCTTGTTTCCCCATTCACCTTTCACTTGATAAATTATTAGTGTTGAATCCTTGAATACTTTTAAGATCTTAATTTTTCTATTTAAAGCCATTTATAATCCCATAATGCATGCTTCATAATCTGCTATATTGTTGGTGTAGTAAAAAGATAATCTTGCAATGTTAGGAAATATTCACCTTTAGTATAAATCAATAAAGCTCCAATGCCATGGCTCAAAGCATTTGAGGCCCTATCAAAGAACATTTTCCATGCAATATCCTTATGTTCTTCCTTTTCTATTAATAAGATAGCCATCAAATCTTCATCTGGGAATTCAAAATGCATTGGCCCTAATCATCAGTAGCTCTATTAGCCAAAAAATTAGCAATGGGACCCCCTCTTAATAGGCTTTTGAGCCATATAAATAATATCATATTCAGAAAGCATTACTTGCCACCTCACTATTCTTCTTGATAAAGATGGCTTTTCAAATATGTACTTGAAGGGATCTAATTTTGATATCAACCAAGTTGTATAATATAACATGTGTTGCCTAAGTTGATAAGCAGTCCATACCAAAGCATAAAACATCTTTTCAAGCTGGGAATACTTGACTTCAAAATCAGGAAATTTTTTGCTTAGGTAATAGATGGTTTGCTCCTTTTTGCTTGTTTCATTCCTTTGCCCCAGTAAACACCCCATAGAAGCTTCATTTATGGTTAATTACAGTATCAAAGGTTTTCTTGTCACAAGGGGCACCAACACCAATGGATTCACTAAATATTCTTTAATCTTGTCAAAAGAATCCAAGCATTCTTCATTCCATTCTCTGATGTCATACTTCTTTAACAACTTAAAAATAAGGTCACATTTTGCCATGAGCTAAGATATGAAATAGGCAATGTAATTTTATCTCCCTAAAAAACTTTTTACTTCCTTCAGGGCTCAGGGAGGAGTTAGCTTTGCAATCACCTGAATTTTGTCAAGATCTATTTCAATTCCTCTTTCACTGACCACAAATCCCAATAACTTTCTTGATTTCACCCTAAAATTGTACTTGGTTGGATTTAATTTTAGCTAATATTTATGAAATTTGTCAAAGAGCTTTTTAAGGTTCTCTACATGATCTTCACCTTTTTAGGACTTCATAATTATATCATCCACATAAATCTCTATCTCCTTATACATCATATCATAGAACAAAGTAACCATTACTCTTTTATAGGTGGCATTAGCATTTTTTAGTCTAAATGGGATGATTTTATAACAAAATGTTCCCATATGATGACAAAAGTAATCTTCTCCGTATTCTCTTTTGCCATCTTGATTTGATTATACTTAGAAAACCCATCCATGAAACAAAAATACTGAATGCTCTGTCGTATTGTTGGCCAAAGTACCATAGGCAATGAAAAATTGTCTTTAGGACTAACCTTATTGAAATCTCTATAATTCACACACAGTCTCACTTTTTCATCCTTTTTTAGGATCGAAACTATATTAACAACCCATTAAGGATACTTAGCCATTGCTAGAAAGCTACCATCAAATTGCTTCTTGACTTTTCTTTGATCTTTAACAGCATTTTTGGTTTTATACACCTTAGCTTCTATTGTATTGGTTTACAATCCAGGATCAATGACAACTTATGCTCTATAACATCCATGTCAAGCCCTGGCATATTCTGGAATGACCATGCAAACACGTCTATATATTCTTTAAGTAGCTATTCTAATCTTCACTGTTCCTCTCGTAAAAGGAAAGCACTAACCTTTATCTCTTTCTTATTCTTATCATCCACCAAATTAATAAAATCTACAAGCTCTTGGTGGGTTTTTATTAGTTTCTCTTCCTACTAAACCAATCTTATCAGATTGGGAGGTAAGATGCAATCCTTTGAATCTTCATCACCAAGCTCATTAACTTGAACAAAATTCTCGAAATTAAACCTGGAATAATTGTCATGATCATCCATGATATTCAGTATTTAGAAACCTAAAAATTATTAAGACGCAAGGATGTAGATGGATATTTTGGCAAAGAATCAAAAGCATATATGGGAAAAATAAAAGGATGTTAAAAAGAAATGGAAGGAAATGGAAAACACTATGTCATGAAAATGCATTGCATTCAACGTTTTATTAATGATGCTGAAAAAATAAGCCCATACAAATTATCTTCATGCCATTAGGTAGAAACAATTGAATTTGGTTTAAGGATAACTACAGTAAACAAACTGGTCTGTACCATTCATCCTCTTCTTCATTGTAAATTTCAATGTTCTAGTATCCATTAACTCTTAAACTATTTGTTTCAACTCTGAACAATCTTAGATTACATGATCTTTCATCGTCCCATGGTATTTGCATACTTGATCAAACTCTAAATCAATGTCATGAATCTCAGAGCCTAATATTTGGATCATATCAACCTTGACCAAACATTCATATACCACTTCTAAAGGAGTCTTCACCTTTCGTATCCATCTTTTGACTTTTTAAATTTCTCTATCACATTTGTAGTTCCTCCGACATGGTTAGGCAATAGATTTCCTTCAATATTAGGCCTTGTGCAAGTATTGAAATTTAGCCACCCATCCTCTATCAATGCTTGCACTCTATATTTCAAAACAGTGTAACCTTTTAAATAATGGCCTATAATTCCAAAATGATAACATCAGGCATTAGGGTTATATTATTTAGGATACGATGATTTGAGAGGTTTGAAGGGGATGGGGCAATGAAATGACCTTTTAAAAGTTAAGGGTAAAGATTGATATATGACATGAAAATTAGGTTGATAGAACTTCTTTCTCAGATGGTGCGAGGATTTTTCTATTTAAGGATGGGGTTGCTTGGTGGGGAAAAATGTCTCATGGTTAGAGTAAGATTAAATTGGGGAGCTCTTGGTTTGAAGTTTGGTTGATATGTTGGTGGTGGTAATGGTGTATATGGTGTTTGAGATATTTGATTGGCAGATAGGTATTAAGGTGTATATGTGGGATACGGATGGTAGGAAATGAATATTGGGCCAGAGACTATCACTTCATGAGTTTCAGACTCTTTCTTTCTTGCTATTAGGGTCTTTTTGGTGCCTAAGGCCTCTTGACCATCAATCTTGCCATTTTTTATAGCATTCTCAATCATCTCACCTAATATTATCATATCAGCAAAATTTTTTGTTACATTACCTACTAACTTGTTGTAGTATGAGGCCCTCAAAGTATTGACAAAAAGAGCAATGGTTTTTTTCTATCAATGTTGGTTAGACCTATATAGCCATGTCTTTCCACTTGTGTGTATATTTCTTAAAAGTTTTGATTGCCTTTTTCTCCATATTCTGCAATGACAACCTATTTGGCATTATATTTTCAACATGCTTATACTATGCTATAAAAGCCCCAACCAAATCCTTCCCATAATGTATTTTGCTGTAGTCCAACTAAACATACCACCTTACAACAAACCCAGTAAGACTATTCTAAAAACAGTGTATCAATAGCTTATCATTGTGGGTATGATTGAACTTTTTTATACAAAACATTGTGATATATGCAAAGAGACACTTCATTCCATCATATTTTTCAAAATCTAAAACTTTAAACTTCGACCTTAGATTAGGTACTAGGCTTAACTCTCGAGCTTCCACATTTTCATACATATCATGCCCTTCTATGGCTTTTAATCTTTCTTTTAAAAAAATCTTATTTATTCTTCATTTTAGTGTTTTCCATAAGATCAAATACCTCTTTTAGTTTTTCTTGCTTTTTTGAATCATCAAGGTTTGGCATAGTAATGGGATCAATCAAGTGGATCCGTGATTGATATTCATTTAAGCTGGTGGCATCCTGGCAAATGTACCAACACATTGTTGATGAGTGGTTGATAGTGCTTGAGCGACATACATTAAGAATATGTAAACTCGATATATACTAGCTCTTCCACTACAATTTCTTCCTCATATTATGTGTTTCGACAATACCTTTTTCTTTAACCAAACTAGCCAACATTTGTTTTTAACTCTTCTATTTATCTATCTATATCAATTCTCTTATCTGTCCATCTATATTCTATTGTATTCCCGAAATTGTCTCTCTAAACTCTTCTTGTTCCCTTTCCATCCTATCCACTCAATTAACAAATTCACTTTCCATGGCTCTTCTACAGGCTCAAGTGTTGTAAGTATGCAAAAACAACTAATTTTGTTTCTTTAAAAGCACTATTCTTGAACCTTTTATGGATTTCCAAAAGTAAAAAATGCATGATATAAATATTATTATTGGCTATAAGAGACATTTTAAAAATCCTTCTATATTTAGGTAAGACCTTTAACAACATCTATTTGCTTCAAAGGTTTGATGAAAGTATCCTTACAATCACCATTCCTTGTCCTTAGTTAGCATGAAATACAATGAGTTTAATTAAATGATGCATGGTATACAAGTCAAATTTTATTATTATTGTTGAGAAGAAGCTTAAATTCTCTCCTATGTTTAGGCAAGGTTATTTAAAGACATTCCTTCCACCTCAAAAAGTTTGATGAAAGTAATATTCATAATCCTTATTCTTTTCTCATTTGCACCTTTTAGCATACTTTTAAATATAAGTAGGGGTATTCATTTCAAGATAATTTAAATTAACAAAAGTTCTCATTCATTCCAAAAATTTCAAGTTCTACACATCATGAACTATCCTAAAGCTATAAAAATGTTGAACTTGTTCATACTATCATTTTGCTTCCTCTAAAATATCTAAGAGAAGCTGACTATGATTGCTAGTAAGGATGATGTTCTGCCTCAAAGTTTCTACCTTTCCCAGCATCACCTTGACCTGTCTTACTACTTTTCGGATATGAGTACTAAAGTGGTCAATGTACATTTGTCTTCTCCTACTCTCAGTCTTCTAATACTTGTAGGTTTCTACCTTTTGTCTGCACACTTGTTCCATTCAACTTCTTTTTTCTTCCTATTCTCTATTTAGGCGAGCAATATAATCCTTATTTTTTTGTAACTATAACTTCATGGCCTTGATTTCTATTCCAGTTGCATCTTTTTCCCTTTAAGTATCTAGACAGCTTTTTTTCTTACATCATAACTCTTTCTTCAATTTTTCATTCTCTTCTTAAGTCCTGTCTAATTCCCTTTTGTGTGTTGTGAGGCCTTTGTGTGAATCTCTCTTTTCTCGTACTATCACGTTGATTTTGTTATCGTTAACCCAAGTCTATACCTCCAAAAATTAACTTTATCCTAAAGTTGCTCTATCTTTTCTCGATCTTTGCTTTCCTTTACCTTGTCCTTTAACTGAGACCTTAACCTTTGGTTTTCCAAGTGTAACTTTTTGAGGTCACACCAAGATAAGTCCATTTCCTTTGTCATCTTTTCTAGCATGTCATTTTGCACAACTTCTCCATATTTGAGCTGATCTATTTTCTCTTACAGCCTTTGGTTTTCTTTCTTCAACTTTTTCATATCAGCATCAAACTCCTTCTTAACAATCTCTAATTCTGACGGTGGTGGCTTAGCCTATAGGTCCACTAGCTGTACTATCTCTTGATCTACAAATAGCACCAAATCATTAACTCACTTGGCTTTCTAAACTAGGTATCTTGGGGTTACATCATTTATATAGTTTCTCAATTCTGACCTTACCATATCCTTCCAAACTTTGGGGATGACACGCATTCTAGCCAGGTAACCTTTTATACCATAGTTAAACTAAACTCTATCTGATCTAATCCTCGAGTCATCAAGATAAATTGCTAAGACTCATACTATCATCTAACCATCAATGGTGCATAATTAACAGCTCTCTAAATACCAGGCAATAGAATCTAAGATTGATCTCTACAACTATACAAAATAGAAACTTAAGCCGTCTACAATGCTTTGTAGGTCACCCCATCTCTTTTTAAGCTTTAAAAAAAACATCCATTGTTTGTTTGAAAGATTTTGAGGTCATTTTTTTATGTTGCAATCAACTAACAGTGCTAAAGATCTCATATAAATCAATAATGGAGCTTAATAAGTACTCCAAAATTGGCTTTGAATCTACAATTACAACAATTAAATACAACATATCAATTTTCCTTCTCCTTTTCTTTGGCAATAATTCAAGGATCTAATGGTCTCTACCAAGATTGTTAGTGAAAGTTTAATCTTTTGTTCCAATACATGAAAAAGTCCACCACAAAGGCACCTATATATCCTAAAGCTCTCAAAAAGATCACTAAATCGTAAACAACCAAAGTAAATATATCCATAACGCAATCTTCATCCAAACTTTAAAGCATGACATCTCAAAGAAAAGTTTACAGTACCCCTTTCGTCGAACCCCTTTTCCTTCACAAATACTTGAACCTTGACCCCTATTATCTTTGCAAACTTTTTTTTATACCCAGTCAACTTATATGTTTTCCAATATAATCTATCGGGCTTAGAGAGCTCTAAGTGTAACAAGGCAGAGTATTCTTCAATGGTAGGTATCAAGTTTTCTTTGTTGAATGTGAAGCACTGATATGCCAAATTCTAAAACCTTATAGTGGCTTTCAACATCTGATCATTGCATTTCAATGATACCAATAGTGTAATATCTCTATACTTTGCTATAGAGGCTAAGTTTCTTTCTAGACTCCATTTATTCCAAATACCCTCTAAATCCATCATATCATTTCTTCTAAGTCCAAATAAACCAACTCTAGCAATTGCAAAACATACCCCTCTGCCAAACAATCCCCTTCTATCTATTGCTTGTTTGCTTATAGATCTTTTACTTCCCAAAACGTCTTACTTACCGAAGACCCTACTCGAAACTCTTGAGATGCCATGAGAACTTTTATTCACAAATTATCTAGAATGTATATCCCTGATGTTTTTATTTTTAAAGAATGATGCATGCAGCAAACAAACAAGCAAAGAAAACACAAAAAACACAAAAAATTAGTACCAAAGTAAAAGAATGCAAAGCAAAAGAAAATTAACAAACAATTTCTTTTATTCCAATTTTTAGTTACTTTGATTTTTTTTCATTTTCTTTTCTTTTTTCGTTTTTAATGTTTCCCTATGTCATTTATTAAGAGCAATAAACATAGAATCATGAAATTAATAGCAACATGAAAATAAGAAAGGTAGGAGGTGTTCCTTCACATGACTTATTTCGAGTAATTTTTATGAAAATGATGCGATATGGCTCTACCTAAGGCTGGCTCCCTAAAGTTCATTGTATGTTGGGTTTAGAATTAACACATCTAACATTTCCAAATTACTCCTTACATCATCGTCTATTACAAACTAATGTGAGACCTCAATTTTCACCCGTTATAAGTTACGAATGAAAAAGGCTTAATTTGAGTGGAAGTGTTTCACTAGCCATTGGGGAGGTTGACACCTCACGAGGGTGTAGCTACTTTACATCCTCCTAATTAGGATTAAAGCCCAGGTAGAAAGCTTATGCATGAAATGTAGATGTGAGTGTGTGCAAAGGAATAACCAAACCTTTTAACATTTTCCTGAACTACCCTTTTCCTAAATGCCCCACAAATATTAAGAACAAAATAAAAAATAACAATAAATAAATGACATAATTAAAATATGCATGAAATGACATAATTAAAATACACATGAAATGACATAATTAAAATATGCATAAAATAACATATTTACAATAAGCAATGGAAAGACATAATTACAATATGCATGAAATAACTTAATTAAAATATGCATAAAATGTAAAACATACACACTTTCTTTTAAAAATTTTGTTTAGGAAACAAGGAAATTAAAATCAAAAACATTTTTCTTTTATTTTTTAATTTTTTTCAATTTTTTTTAGAATTTTCACTTTTTAAGAAAATAAGAAAATCAAAATCGATGAATTAAAATTAAACACTAATTAAGACCATTAAACAAAAATTAAGGTAACATGCAATCAATATTTGATTGAACACTATAAATGTAACCCCAGTGAAGTCACCAAGCTGTCATGACATCTCGGGACTCGAAGGTGGGTTGACCCAAAAGCCGGATAAATGGAGAAAATTTAAAAATAATAAGGTGATTAAAAATTTTTCTGATAAAAAACAAAACCAAAGGAGTCACATCCAATCTTTTTTTTTATGATGTAATTGGCCACCCAAAAATTTTTTTTCCTTTTAATAAAACATTTTAAAACAAGTTTAAAAAGTTTTAGAAAAAGAATAAATTTATGGTCTATGAAATTAAAGTTGAGTTTAAGAGTCAATAATGCGTGAAAAAGTATTAGCTCTCTCACAAGGCTAGTCGAAAATGGTACCAATTGATTGTATGTTATCTCTTAATTATTATTAAAATCGTCTTATTTTGCTTAATATTTAAAATTAATTCCCTTCTTTTCTTTTTTTTCTTTTTTCTTTTTTGAAACAAAAATAAATCAAATGAAAACAAAACTATTTTTTATTTTTTGTTTTTTGTTTTTTTATGTTTTTTAAACAAAAAACAAATAAAATTTAAAACAAGACTTTTTTTTAAAAAAAATTTTTGGATCAAAGTGAAAACACTTTAAATATTGAAACACTTATTTCACTCTACTATAACTAGGTAAAGCTTCAAAAATATTCCTAATTTAAATGTTTTCAAATTACCTCACGAAAATTGAGATAACACTTCTCATAAATAATAATCACCAAGAGTTTTTTTATAGTTAGGCAAGATCTCAATGACAATATTTACTTAAGATATTATCTTATTTTAAAACATTTTACTTTAAAAACTAATATTTGAAAACAAATGCACAAGATACAAGAGCACAATAACATGTGATGAATGCTTGACATTATAATATAGATGACAAAGTATGAGTGTATGATAATATGAAAATGCATGTAATGACAAGGTAAAATGAAATTTAAATGCATGATTGGTTTTAGGGTTTGGTTTAGTTTGTAGTTTAGGGTTTAGCATTTTATGGTTTAGAGTTAGGGTTTAGGGTTAGCGTAAAGGATTAGGGATTAGAGATTAGGGCTTAGGGCTTAGGTTTAGGGTTTGAATTTATGGTTTTAGGGTTTAAGATTTAAAGTTTCAAATTTGGAGTTTCACGTTTGGAGTTTCGATTTTAGGTTTCAATTTTTTCTTTTTTTTTATTTTATGGAAATGGACATGAAATGAATGCAAATTACAAAAATATCAATAATGAATGTATGTGCCAAATGCATGACCTAGAAACACAATTACAAGCTAAGGTATTTTCAAACTTAATATCACAAACATGTAATGCATGAAAATTCAAAACTAAAATGGATCAAACATTGAAAACTTTAAATTTTGGCTTAAATGTCCCACCATTATTCATTATTAAACACAACCAAACAATTTCAAAAATTCACTAAAAGCAACCATCAAACAACATTTTTCTTTTTATAAAACTTTTATTCAAGCATGTTGGAAAATTGCCAAAATCATAGAAACATAATATAAAGCATAGATCAATGAGCAAATGACCAACAAAGCATGAAATATGGTTTGGCCAAACATAAATTCCTTGTGGCTGAATCTTCTTGACCTATTTCCCAAGCATTTTCTTCATATCTTTTCATCCAAACAAGCATGATTCATTTGACAATCATAGTAACAATTACATCAAACACAACATGAACTAATATAACTTGAAAATCTTTTGAACAATAATATTAACAGAACAATAACAAATTTTCTATTAGAAATTTAATCTATCCAGATGGAAACTTAAAACTTATAACTAAAACATCATTTATCTATTATGAACCAAACAAGCGATGATCATCGAGCTAAGCAAAAGATTCAACTAAGGAGAAAAACGACAATGGCCGAACCACCCATGAATTTTCCTTAAACATGATTTCATTCTATTTCATCCAACAAGCATCATTTACTATTTTATTCATCATATAAAGCATTTGAAGAACGAAAAACATTTATCAAACAAGAAGCAAACTAACTAAATATATATAACTCAAACATGAACCAAACACCAACACATATCATTAGCAAAACAAAATTTATATAAAAATCAAGCTAACTACTCATTTACACATCACAAGCAAGTTTGATGAACAAAGAGATTCCCAAAATAGCCAAGAGGAGGTTCGATCAACAAAAAAGACACAAGAAGGATACCATGGTCCTTCTTGTTGGCCAAACCTCCAACTTGGTTTTTTTAATGGTGGATTTTGTTGCTTTTGTTTGTATTTCAATCTTCAAACCAACTATTAATGAGTTGAATGAAGAGTGATTCAAAAGTTGTGCAAGAAAAATAAACTAAAAACCTTTTAGAAAATCAAGCAAGAAATGAATCAAATATAATGAAAAATGCAATGAAAAATGAGATAAAAATGCTAAAAATGCAAAGGATGAATGTTGAGATGGATACCTTCAAGCAAAAGCACTAAAGTTTTTTCTTCTCTTTTTTTCTTCTCACATTTTTTCTTTTCCTTTTCTCTTCTATTTTCTCACCTTATCCCCTTTGGTTTCATGCAACCAAAATGTCCCCCCTCTTGAATGAAGAAACAGCCAAAAAAATATATCTTGCAAGATTAAATATAGGCCCAGGATCAAATCTCATCCAAAGGCCAAAATTTCTCCCTTGTTTTTAATTCAAGGACCAATCTTTAGCCATTGGAACAAGATTTAATATAAGATCTAATGATCCACATTGTTAACTGCAAAGGTTGGATTTTTCATTCTCTAAACCAAATTAAAAGACCATTTTGCCCTTAGTACAAATTTTTTGATATTTATGCCATTTTCTTAGAAATCAATATTCTCATGCTCATTTTTAGGATTTTAAAGCATCAAAACCCATTAAACGTTATGAAATTGAGATCTTGAAATTTTCGTAAAAATCTAACCTTAGAAAGGTCAAATTATGAAATACCCCTAAATGGGGTATTTTAGTAATTTTATATTTTTTAGGATACTGCTATAATTTCGAATGCACAAAAAATAATCAAATATTATAAAATTATGATCTAGAAAGTTTCATAAAAAATCAACCTTGAGAAGGTCAAATTATGAAATTACCCTTAAAAGGCATTTTGGTAATTTCATACCTCCTAAGGTACAATTAAGGTTTTTAAAATTTTAAAAATCATTAAATATTATAAAATCATGATTTGGAGCTTTTCGTGAAATTCTAACTCTAAAAAGATCAAATTACGAAAATACCTCTACAAGGTATTTTGATAATTTTACACCTTCTAAGGTGTGATATGGGTTTTTAGTGAATCAAAAATCATAAAAAAATATTCATTTATAATTTGAAAGTTTTCACAAAAATTTGTCTTCGAGAAAGATAAATTACAAAATTACCTTTAAGAGTATTTTGGTAATTTTACACTTTTCAAAGTGCAATCTAACTTTTTAGTGCTTTAAAATCAACAATTTCAATTTTAAACCATATTTATTCCAATTTGGTTTTGAATTTTGAAGATTGACTTGAGCTCTATCCGTTTTTATCAAGTTTGATCAAATTTGACTAATTTTGACTTTGTTGACCAAGTTTCACCAATTTTGACTAGAATTGACTTTGGGGCATTTTGGCCAAATTGGTTAGAATTTTAATTTTAGAGCTTTAGAAAAATATTGGATTTTAATCGAGTTGAATTTTAAGCACTTCACAGATGGCCAAAATTTTGCCCAGACGAAATCAAGTGTCTACACCAGTTATCACACTACTCTTACTAAAGTTTGTTCAATCAAAGAATAAGCATGAAAATAAACTATCTAAAAAAAATAAAATCAACCAATATAAAAAAAATGCATGAAATTTTCACAAAATAGTAAGTGCATGAAAATTGCCTTTGTGTGAAGTTGGAAAAGCAACTAATAAATTGTAAAAAAAAATCAAATAGAACCATAACTAACCAGACAAGATTAGAAATGTAATTCTAACTACTATGATGCATTAAAAGTTACATGAACAATTTAAGAAACTAAGGAAAACTAAATTCGAATTGCCAAAAAGTGCAATTGACTGACAAAGCTAGATAACAAATGCACAAATCGTATCTACCTATGGAAGTGTAGTGAAAATGGCATTACTATATCTAAGCTACATGCTGCAAAAACAATTGCTAATGATCTAGAATTTACTCAAATATTGAGAGAACTACATGAAATCTTGAATCATTGAACAAAATTTATCAAAACCTAGAAAATCTAAAAAATACGATATCAATTGAATAGAAGCAAAAAATCTAGAAATTAAATATGGCTTGTGATTTCAAATATGAATGAAACAAGTTGATTTTCAATTAAACTAAATGAAGGCCTAAATGAAGGACTAATTGAAGATCTAAATGAACATGCAATTTGCACAAACAAATTTGAAAAAAAAATTCAAATAGTCAACCAAACCTCTAACAACAACTATATCTACTAAAACTGTATAAACTTGTAAAAGAAAAATCTAACCTAATACATTCTATTGAAAAAGAACTTAATTTAAGCTAAAACTACATAGATCTAGGAATTAATTACCTAAGTCAATGAGAAAATTGCATGAATGAATGAAAAAATTAGCTCAAAAAACTCAATTTGCAAACAAGTGCAAATTCTAGAAAAACAAAATATATTTAACAAAAATTAACCGAAAGGCATTTAAAAACCTGAAATAAATTGCAAAAAATGAAACTTAGCAAGGTAACAAGTAGAACTAAAGATATAAAGAAGAAAAGAATGCAAATAAAATGCCAAAGATGAAAAAAGATCCATACCAAAGTCAGTCTTTACATCTGACCTGCACCTATCACCTACATCCATACATGACTTCCAACCTTGAAATGGATTGATGTGCTACAAGTTTGAAGCTAAATTTCAACCATGTTGTAGCTCTATGGATTAAGAAACTATGAAAAAAATTGAATAAAAACAAGCTAGATTTGCTAGAGTTATTATCCAAAAATAGTAGCTATATCAAAGTAGACAGATTCAAAAATAGTTATGAACATTAATAAGAAATCAAGTAAAATAAGCTTGTACATGAATGTAAATGTAAATTTTATTGAAGGATTCTTAAGAATCACTTAAAAACACTTAAGAAACTATAAAATTGCAATCAATTTCAATGTAAAAATGCTAGAAACATATTTATTTAGCAATTAAGAAAATGAAAAAAACATAAATGAAAATAAAGAAAATAAAAAAAGAAAAATTTAAATCATAAACTGACTCTCCTCTAATGGTCGGCCTCACCCCTATTTATAGGCAGAAGGGAAGAGTCTAAGGTCCTAAAAAGTTCCAAAATGATCTTCAGTTACTGGGCTCTTCCAGAGCCTTCCTTTCTTTGCTAGTGCTACAATACTGGGTTACACTTAATTTGGTTCTTGGCTCTTCTTCAACAGATTTGCAATCTTAATTTTCATGCAATTATTGCTAAACAAAGTCAAATTAAAGACTAATCAAGAATTTTTAAAATGCCACATCAGCTTCTAGTTTTGGTGCCCTTAAACTAGCTTATGAAACCTTACAATTTTGGTGCTCACTTCATGCATACATGCACATCCAAGCAACACATATTCTTACACCTTTCATAATTTTTTTTGCAAAAATTTCAAACACTTTTGAATATATTTATCTTACAAAAACTATGAAATTAATACTAAAAATATATGAAAGAAAAATAAAGGAAACTCCCTTAATGTCAATGTAACCTATTAACACTAATTGAGGCCATTTGCACAATTTGCACAATTTGCACCAAAAATGCCTTCAAATTTTTATCAAAAATGTCCAAAATTCTTCAATTTCATTATTTGTACCTGCATATGAGATTAATGTGTATTTAAGAGCAATTTTATAAAAAATGACTAGGAACAAGCCATAATATAACTGAAATTGCAATAAAAATGATCATGAAAAAGTTAAAATTTTAGTGCAATCAATATCACTACCTTTATCCCATATGTCAAAGTAAAAGGTGTTTCCCCTGTCATCAAATGATCTATGGTCCTGATTGCCTAAAGTTTACCAAGGTTTCCTCTATTGATACCCTTTTTGCTTCATTTAACTTTTTCTTTAAAATGGTTAGAATCTTTTGGTTCATAAACTCTACCTGCCCATTTTTTTAGGGATGAACCACTAAATTATACACCAAGGCTACTTTGAAGTTTTAGGAAAACCATTTCAACTTGTTAACCTAAAATTATGTTCCATTATCATCTAGTGTCTTAACTATAATGATGGTTACTAGCTCTACCTCTGCCCATTTCGTAAAATAATCATATGCTACAACATGAACTTATTTTGGGTGATCACCATCGAAAATGGTCTCAGAATGTCAATTCCTTATTATGAAAATAGCCATGAACTAAAAATTTGATTAAGGGCCTATGTTGGCTGCCAAGGGATTTTAGTGAACTTTTGGCATTTGTCACATTTTTAATTCAACTCCACTACATCCTTTTTCATTGTAGGCTAGTAACATCCTTGTCTCAATGCTTTTTGTGCCAATGCTAACCCACCTATATGATGGTCACACATCTTTTCATAGATTTCTCTTAACAAATATTCTATTTCAAATAGGAAGACACATGTAAGAAGAAGGCAGAGAAAGCTTTGTTGTATAAGTTATCTCACACTAATGCAAACATGTTGGTCTTTTTTGTATCTTTTTACACTTTATAAGATCAAAGGGGTACACCTTAATGAGGATCATCCAACTATCTTTTTTTATATACATAAAATGAGCAGGGCTTGTAAGTGTCTTAGTTTGGGCACATATTCCAATAAAATCTTCTCACACTCTTTGATCTTAATAGACATTGCCAACTTGGACAAGGAGTTAGCTCTAGTGTTGTTAGCATGACAGACCTACTACAAGGTCATTGTAGTGAAAGGCTAACTTGGTGAATAATTACATGATACTTAGTAAGCATGGGATCCTTACTTTATATTCGCCATTCACTTTGTGAATGACCAATTGATAGTTTGTATGCATAATGAAATCCTTAACCTTCAAACTAACTGCTAGTTCTAGTCCTACAGTTAAGGCCTTATACTCAATTACATTGTTAAAGATAGAAAAATTGAAAGATATGCTATAGTACCACTCTTGCCTTTTTAGGCTCAACAACGATATCCTTACACTAGAGCCATCTTTACCTAATGAACCATCCACATATAATAACCATGTATGCTCTGGCAGTAAGCCCACCACTAGGGGGCATTAGATAATCTAAGGAGATAGTATGTGTGCTTAGTTGGTTTATTTATCTTTTATGTCTTTTGTGGCTCTAATTGAGGTGGATCTACTTAGATAGGCTAAAGTGGGGTTAGAGGTTAAGTTTGGGGTTGTAGTTTTATAGTTTTTGTTATTGGGTTTTTACCTCGAGTGTGAAAGAACATTCAACGAGAAAATCTACTAGAGCATAGGCCTTAATGGCCTTTTTTGGCTTGTACTTGATATGAACTCACTAAGTTCAACACTCAACTTCATCATTCTTCCTAAAGTGTCTATCTTGTGCAAGACTTATTTGAATGTCTAGTCCATTAGCATAATTATTGCGTGTTCTTGAAAATATTGTCTTAGTTAGTAAGCTGCCATGACCATCATAAAGGCTTTCTTTTCCAGCCTTGTGTAATTAACCTTCATGTTTTGTAAAGCCTTACTTGTATAATATACTAAAACTTGATTCTTATTTGCCTCCTTAACCAGTACCACTGCCATTGTTTCATCAAATGCTACCAGACACATATACAAAGGCTTATTAAAAATAAGGTTGGTAAACAGAGGTGGAGAATAAAGATACTACTTGAGCTCTTTGAAGGCTTTTTAACACTACTCATCCCATTTGAACTTATTGGCACTTTAAAGGACCTTGAAAAAAGACAAGCACTTATCTGCGAACTTGGACACAAACCTATTGAAAGTTACTATTTGCCCTATCAATCTTTACATCACCTTGGTAGTACTCGAAGCGTTCATGTTCATGATGGCTATTATCTTCTCAGGGTTCACCTCAATACCTTTATTAGAAACCATCATCAGTGATGAAAGACATTTTCTCTTGATCCATCCTTGCTTATTTAATATGATTATTGATTACTACTATTCTTGTAGCCTGCAAATGCACAAATCAAGTAATAAATAAAAGTATTCTAGTATCATCTCCTCAGGGATTATAGATTGAAATATTGGGTTGCTCTTCAAATACCAATAGGGAAACCCTAAGATCTTATATCTAAATAATTAAAAATTTCAAGTTGTTTGTAGAATAAAAAAAATATTAAAAGTAATGCGTAGGCTTAGATCTCATTTAACCAACTGTCACTTGGTAAATAGAAGAATATAGCTAAAAAAAAATCTAAAAAAACAAGATTTGAAATATTGGAAACAAGAAAGAGTGATTGCCGAATTGCTTATAGATGCTTGAAATAAAGATTGCATGAAAAAAACTTGTAAAACATAAAAAGAAAGTGGTAGCCAAATCTTGCAAAAAGTAAAAGAATGCCTAAATCAATCTTGTAAATAAAAACAATGCTTGCTGGAATTAAGAAAGGAAAACAAGATTTGAAATCTAAAAGCAATGCAAAAAAAATCTTAAAAAAATACTTCTTTGCTTGAGAAAAAGAATTTAAAGAACAAGAGCTTTATTATTGGCAAATTTGTCAGCGAAGCCAATAAATCAACTAAATAAATAAAAGAACTAAAACTAAAAACTCAAAAAGAGAAAAGATGTGAAGAATAAGATGTTGGAATGGGGTGAATGGTCTCCTTATTTATAGTGGAAGGTTTGACTAAGGGATAAGATTTACAAGAATTGTTTTCAAATTCAAACTTTAGGTGATAAACTTGATCTTTTTCTTCCCGAATGGGACTTCTCTACCATGAGTATGTTTAGTCGAATGGGACTTTGAAGATGTAATTTTGGCTATTCATCATGTCTTGAATAAATCTTGATCAAATCCGCTCTTTAGGTTTGACCATGATGAAATTCAAAAAGAAATAATTTACTTTTTATCCGATTCTTGAAATTCAAAAGGATAAAATCCTACTTCAAGCAAAAATCTTCAAGGCTAAGTAAAGAGATTTGAGATAGACTTCAAATTCTTCTTAACCGAATATATCTAACCTTTATTATAGTGAAAATTATATGAAGGCTTCTTAGATGAAGTCTTCATTGAATATGATAGTGCTTGGAGAGTCCATGATTTTATAAATTAAACTTTTTCTTTGCATAGTCGAATGGATAGAGTTTCTTTTAAGATAAAACTCATTTGGCCAATTATGCTAAGGTCCATGTAGCTTGAAAGTCTTCAAATATCACATATGTAATTTATTCCCTCTTAGAAGTGATCTAGCCAAATATAAAATCCTTATGCAAACACAGTTTCTTCATGGCTAAGCAAAAAAGTCATGCTTGAATCAAGCTTCTCTTTGGCCAAACATGATAGAGTCCAAGTGAGCTTAGATTTGCATGCAATCCATCTTGGAATAAAGGTGGTTAAATACATTATAAGAAAGTCTTTGTGCAAGTGAAGCTCTATGAATATGGATTAAGGTGGTTCGATTATGAGCTTTCAAGATTAGGCCCAAAATTGCTTTTTATATGCTTGCATGCATGGCTTGCATGAAAATGATATCTATGATCTTGAAACTCTAAAATCATGAAAACAAATAAAAAGCACCAAAAATCATCCAAATTTTAAAATTTAACACCATTTTTAGCATGTAAAAATACTATATAATTAGGTGCTATCAGTTATACCTAGTGAAGGAATCCATAAAGCTCAATCACTTGTGACCTACAGAAGAGCCTACCAATCTATCCACTGAAGGCAAAAGAAAGCTATCCTTGAACATGCCTTATTTAGATCCTGAAGTCTACATACATTTGCCATTTGCCTTTTTCACCAACACTACATTAGCAAGCCAGTTAAGGCACTTCATTTCTCTGATATATCCAGCCACTAATAACTTATCCACTTCTTCTCTTACTACTTGGATTTGCTTAGGGGCAAACTTTCATTTTTTTAGCTTAACCGATTTAGCAACTAATCTACATTCAAGTGATGAGCGATAATCGTTCATCAATACCAGCTATGTCCATCACAGACTATATGAACACATCAACATTTTTTTAAAAAAACCTATGCATCATACCTCTTACTTTAGGAACTAATAGAAAACCCATTTGGGTGGTGAGGTATAGATTTTAGAGGTAGAGCTAGACTGGTATGGTTTGCTTGACAATGTAAGCCTTAAATTCTCTAGTCTTATCCTTTAAGTCCAAGCTATCAATGCTCAACAGTTATCCTTTAAGAGCAATTTTATAAAAAATGACTAGGAACAAGCCATAATATAACTGAAATTGCAATAAAAATGATCATGAAAAAGTTAAATTTTAGTAAAATCAATATCACTACCTTTATCCCATATGTCAAAATAAAAGGTGTTTCCCCTATCATCAAATGATTTATGGTCCTGATTGCTTAAAGTTTACCAAGGTCTTTTCTATCGATGCCCTTTTTGCTTCATTCAACTTTTTTTTAAAGCGGTTAGAATCTTTTGGTTTATAAACTCTACCTGCCCATTTGTTTAGGGATGAACCACTAAATTGTATACCAAGGCTACTTTGAAGTTTTAGCAAAACCATTTCAACTTGTTAACCTGAAATTGTGTTCCATTATCATCTAGTACTTTAACTATGGCTGGGTTGATAATATGGATGGATGGTGAGAGATGTGTTTTGAGGTCATATATGAGTGAAGGTAGGGGTTAGTTGGTGGTTTAGTCTTTTTTTTGAGTAAGTTAGAATCTTAGAATATGGCATTGGTGAGCCATCACCTAATTTGTTTTCATATATCTTATCCTAGTAGGTATGGAAAATTTAACCTTCAAACAATAAATGGTAATTACCATCTTGGCCTTCTTCATCAATGGCCTATCAAAAATCACATTATAAGCTTATGGTTGACCATTACTAAAAAGTCTACTAGCATCATTAGTGTATGTTCACCATCTTCCATTGTAACTAATAGACTAATAGACCTTTTGATTGCTATAAGTTTATTCATGAACCTAAAGATAGGCCATGTGGCCTCAAATCTCTATCCGTGAATCTCATCTGCCTAAAAGCCTGTATTGAATCAAATCCATTACACTGCCATTATCAATTAATATTCTCTAGACTTAGTAATTGTCTATAGTTATTTTGACCACTATAAGGTCATTGTCATTATCCACTAATATATCAGTATCATCTTTTAAAAAATACATTTGTCAGTCTTCAACCTTTTATTTCTTAGATGCAACATCAATGGTCATCACACTATGTAAATAAGATTTATACTTGGATTAACTATTTACCTAATCCTCGATGGCTCTTACACTAACATAAATAATGCCTTGGATTGGGTATTTGCTTACAACTTTCTCTTGACAGGCTTCTTATGTTTGACAAGATGAGCCATTGCCCTATTGGTGGGTAGGTGTTTCATAATTTTAGCCAGATAGGGGTTCTTGGTTTGTAGGGTAGGTTTGGTGTTAATAAGGCATTCCAATCTTTTAATCTCTTTTTAAAAGGTTATGCATTCATCAATGAAATGCCTTAGGTTGAATGATAGTTGCAGTGTCTTTTCTGTTGGGGTTGGTTTTCTCAAAGTCCAAGCTAAGGTTTCATTTGATTAGGTATTTGGTTGGGCCTTTGGGTAAGACACTGTGTGATGGCGTTGATGGTTCTATTTTGGTTTGGTGTTGGTTTGATTATGTTTGAGAGTTTTTGTTGTTATTGTTGCTGTTGTGCCAATCTCTTCTTCTTTGCTGGTTATGTGCTTGCCAAATATCATGGAACCACTATTTCAGTGAGTCGGTCTACCTATTGTTGCCTTGTGGATGCTCGTAGCATTATTCACACCAATCAACCCTTTGGCAATCTTTTCAATTTTAATAAATTTCTAGACTCGTACATATAGTTGGTACAATTACTCTAGCTTATTCTCGACCAACGAGTATCTAAAATGGTTGTACCTTACCCCAAAGGTAAAAGCTCAAATGGTCCACTTGGTGGTCAAGTCCTTGATCTCTAATGTAAAGATATTGAATTTTTTCAAATATTATTATAAAGTCTCTTTTAATTTTTATTTCATAGCTAACAAGCAAGTAGATAAGGTACAACAGCCCTGCTACTCAAAAAAAGCCTTAAAAATTACCTATTGCGGGTATCAAAACTATCTATGGTGGCAAAGGCCATAGAGTAAAACCATGTTCAGGCGTTTTCATGCAAAGTGATGGGAAATACTGTATTTCACCACATCTGAGGCATTATGCAGATTCATGAAGGTCCTGAAATGATCCAGATGATTTTTTGTGTCAATGGTCCCATTATACATATCTTCTGAAAGCTCAAAGGAAGAAAGGATGTTTGCCTATTTGATGGTTGTGATCATCTTCGAGCCACTGGAGATCTTTGTTTTTCTCTTTTTTCAAATCAGCTAGGTTTTTATGTAATGTAGTGACTTGGGCAATTAGATCATTTTCAATGTTAAGGTTTGCATGGGTTTAGTTTTGTGTTAGGTTCTGTGTGGTACGATCATTGTTATGGGTATTGTCATGTAGGGTTTAAAGGTAAGTTTTTTCAGGGTAGATTAGGCTTCGTGGTAGTAGTAGTTCCTTAAAGGAAAAGGTTGAGCTTTCTTTGAAATGGGGTCATTCTTGAAGGGCTGTTAAGTGGCTTATTGGTACTGCTAAAATAACCTTTATTGTGTGGTCACCTGGGCATTTAAGAGCTATATTTGAGTCATGAGGACTTAGTAAAAATTTGAGGGAGGCTATTATATAATGGGTTGACATAGAGATTTGTAGTGGGAGTGAGACATGTAATGTAGAAGTTGTAGGAGGAATGTTTTGCCACTAAGTGGCATTAATGGCATTTGAAGATGGGATTTATGTTGCAGGTGGTTGGGAAACAAGGTTTGAAGTTTCAAGAGCAGTAGTGTGGATCAATGGTGGAATAAGTGTCATGTTTGGAAATAAAACTCCTATTAAGTTTTGCTAAAAGCCTAAAGGCTATGTGGCCTAGGCATTTAATAATAGAGGATTTTTAAGGAATGGAGAATTCCAAGAAGGTAAATTTAGTGATGGGATTTGATGAGAAGTTGGTAGTAAAGATGATGCAGGAGTAACAGCTACAAGTCGAGTAAAAGCATTAATGGTGGGAGTTAAAGTTTCAAAGGAATGCGGTTAGCAAGACATAGTTGTTGTTTCCCACAAATAGCGCCAATTATTGATGGTGTTTTTAGGTGTCTTAGCTAAAAAGAATGAGGTGAGGTTGAAATGAAGGATAACTTGAACCTACGGCTAAAGAACACTATCAAAAAGACCAGAGTTGTTGCTCTAGGGCATGCTCTGATTCGTGCTTCGGCATTCAAGTTAGTATTGTAGCAGAGGTAAAGCAAAGTAAGGAAAGAGAAAAAAGTGGTGAACTATGTGTAAAAAGTTTCAACAAAAGGAAGCTCAAAACGTGTAGCAGGGTTATGTGTTCTTATTACATATCTGGTCCTCCAATTACCTTATATATGTGAGCAAGAGACAAAGATCTGATTGAGATAATTAACAGTTGATGGGATATCTACGTGAAGCTCGAGAAAGGTCCATGTGGGTAAATGTAAGTTGCATTTAATAATCTCAAGTAAACATGGGCTATATTTAATGGTCTTAAGTAAGTTGGATGCCAAATGATCAGTTTCAAAGTGACTATCTCGACAGGTTGTCAATAGTACATTGGGTTTTCTTAGGGGAAAGGCGAGCCATTTCCTTAAAGCAGATGACGTGGCTGTCTAGGCATGCCTTGTCTAGGTGGCCCTAAAATATGACTATGTTGACCAAATCTTAACCAAATTGATCATTGACCAATTAATTCAGGCATAACAAACTCAAAATTAAATCTACCAATTTTAATAATTCAAGCTCAATAATCTTCATTACAATGCACACGTGCACATATACTTTTTATATCGTTTGAGAATAAAAGTAGTTAAAGTTAGAATACAATAGGGTGAAAAATTTTTGGATGAGAGACAACCTATCAAGGTATTGTGATAACAGTGTTCATTTTTAAAATTTTGGTCATTTATACAAATAATTAGATCATTATTTTTAGTAAATATTTGATAATTTTATATGATAATGATATTGGACCAATTTAATTTTTATTCAAAAAGATAAAAAAAATTATCCCAGTGATCAAATGATATGTAAAATTAACTATAATTAATATTATCTATTTAATATGTGAATTAAAAATTTATTCTTTTTTATAATTGAAGTTGTTAGAGTTTGAATGTTGATTAATAAAATTAAAAGTCAAATACTTTACCGACAAACCATATGGATGTTGATAAATTTACTTTCTTTCAAAATTGTAATTATTTTATGTTATAAATATTTATATTTTCAAACTAATATTAATTATACCAAATTAAAAAAAAAAAGATTTATGCTTTCTTTTATATATATTATACTTTTTTTTCAATCTTGTATGCTTTCAATAGATTTTAGTTTTATTTTTTAATCCAAATGTTTTCTTACATAATTTATATTATAAAAAATAACTTAACTATTAATAAATATATTTTTTTATTTAGTAATTTAATTATTTTTTGTTATAAAGTAAATAAAATATTATTAATATTTTACCACTAATTATTTTTAAACAGCTAATAATCATGTTATCTGTTAGTAAAATATTGAATTCTTAGTTTAAGTGATCAAAATTCAAATTCTAACAACTCTAAATATAAAATAATAATAATAATAATTTTATTATTATTATTATTATTATTATTATTATTATTATTATTAAACATCTTCGACGTCATTAATATATTTAACTTTTATAATATAAATGGTTATTTTGATATCTTTAAATAAAATAATATTTTATTTTTAATAATATCAAATATAATAATTCTTATTTTTTAAAATTAATTAATATTAATTAAATAAAATAATTTTAAATTACAACGACAAAAATCTCTTCGATAATGATAATAATCTTAAAAATAAAATGTCATTACGCAAAGGTCGCTTACTCTCCAACTAGTTTTGGGCAAAACTTACACAAAAATAAATATTTTATTGGTTGTATGCATTTAACGTCCAAGATAAATCAATAGTCAAATCTTAAGGCCCATCGACCTTGAATAAGTTATTATGTTATTGACGTTAGCTGTTGCAGATTATTAGTTTAAAAACGAATATGTGTAATATTTTTTAATTAAAAAGTAATAAGATAAAATATAAAGATAGATTGAAAACTAAAAAATGTCAAATCTTAAGAAATCATTCAAATCTGATAAGTTCCAACATAGAAGGGTTATCCGAAAGTTGTTGGGTTAATGACTCAATGATGTTTGAACCGAACTCGACAAAGGTGTTAAAGCGATGGTCGAGAAGGTCCTTGCAGTTGTGACAGTGCAACAAAGCCTAAGGGGGGATACCTTAAATTAGTAGAGACTCTTTTATGCCTTTTTTTCATTAAGAATCCCAAAAATGATTTTGAAAATGGTGCAAGTCTCTCCTGTGACAGCTCCGTAACTGTGTCGCAAGCTGATAAACCTTAGAGCCAGGCATGAAAATTTTTTATACCTTTATGGTCAGTGAAGCTACTTTCTGTTTGTAATTGTGTACAATTTTAAAATATTATGGCTCATTTTGCTTTAAAAACAAGATAGTTGTACCAATATTAATATAGTATAAAAGTCATAAATTTTCTGTATTAATTTGTTTAGATACGCTGTCCCATTGTTCATTGGTAGTGTATACCTACTCTTTCATGTATTTTCTCAATTGTACTCCATGTTCTATATTTATGACTTTAGTCATTAATTTAAAAACAAAAATGATATATTTCAAAAAGATTAAAAAAGATAAAAAGACTACTGGAGTTCATCAAGTTGCTTGTATATTGAAAATAGAGTTTCTTCATTCTGCTTTCAAACATTAAACGAATTCTCTTTAGTTCCCTTTCTATCATACTAATTTTTTGTAGGTAGATATAATTATAATTTTATTTTAAGTGTTTCAAATATAGTAGGTTACCCTTTCCTAATCCATAAATTTCATCAATTTTGTTTTAGAAGTCGAATATGAAAATGTTAAATCGAAATTAATCGGAAGTTTTAATCGACCGGATGGCCTTTATCATAAATTTTGTGTTTTTAAAGAATTGTAACAATTTGAACCTATGATTATGAGTAGACCACATATAATTAAAAATGTATAACAAAAATTCTATCCCTCTTTTGGATTAATTCTCCTTGAGGAAGGCAGCAGAGAAAGAGATCGCCTTAGAAACCGTACAAGATACTCCGACCGAAGTAGAAAAGAAAATAAATTTTGTATGAATTCAGAATTAATTAGTTCAACTGATTTATTTGATAATCATTAAAATATAATATTTAATAAATTTAGAAAACAAATTTCAATATTTATAATTTTTTTTTCTCAAATTATGATCTATTTTATAAAATATAAAAACAATTTTACTTCGCATGTAAGACTCCGGAACCATCTGACAAAATAAATAAACCCGGTATATTTATATTAGTCTATAAGCAATAAAATGTAAACAACTAAATAAATAAAAATTAAATCTTATAATTAGATCATCTTCTTAATCTAATGATTAAAAAAATTTTATAAAAATATAAAAGTTTTAATTTCGAGTCAAAATTTTTGTTTTCCTTAAAGTTATGCCCTCCTCTGAAAAAAAAAAAATTATCTTCCTACGAGAATTTGTTGGTTTTTGTTTCATTTCTACTTTTACTTTTCCTTCATCTAAGGTGTGGTAATTACAGTATCTCATACTTGAAACTGAAGAAAAGAAAAGAAAAAAAAAAAAACTGGGAAGTTTGATGAAGTAGAGCTTTCTGAAAGTGACATCGCACGTGTGTTACGCGTTGTCTCGTTGATATACACGTGTAAAAACCCAGAATAAAAGTAATAGTATTAAAAAAAATTAAAATATATAATAATTTTGTCAAATTTTCATTTTTTAAAAAAACATAGGCTGATCTTGGAGGGTTGATTCATTTATATATATGCAGGTTGGAACTTGTTATCGGTCCACAGCATACAACTTCGAAAGAGTTCCTTTCCTTCTGTTTGTCTGTCTGTCTCATATTTTATATAATTATTTATTGTTCTCTTCATAATTCCCTGGTAAAGATTGGTGTATCAGTTTGAGACTCCGATCACTTCGTTGAATAATCTAAATAAATCTTTGTTGGAGCCTTGGGATTCAGTTTATTTGAAAGATGGGAAGGCAACCATGCTGTGTCAAAGTTGGGTTGAAGAGAGGGCCATGGACTGCAGATGAGGATACGAAGCTTATTAACTTCATCCTCACCAATGGCCAATGCTGTTGGAGAGCTGTTCCCAAGCTTGCAGGTCTCTCCTCCATTCTTTTAAGTTTCATTCTCTCACCCACATTTCAAGGAACAGAATCACAACGACTTTGAGTTTTTATTTCAGTTGTTGTTGGGGAAACAAGGGAATCTTTTGGTTCTTTCTTGGATTTGGAAAAGTTTTTAACGTCCTGGGAATCTTTTTGTTTCCCAATTAGATTTGTTCTTATCTTTTCTCAGTTTTCGATGAAGCAAAAAGATTATTCATCATTTTTACCCGTTTATAGAATTCATTTAGCTTATTATTTTTCCTTTTTTTTTAATCGAGGATATAAAAATGAAAATTTGGGTTAGGCAACTAGTGGTCAAGTGGAAAAAGAAATACATGAAGAAGAAATAATTATAATCATTTCAGTAAAAAAATGAATTTGTTGGATGTGACATTGCAGGATTGTTAAGGTGTGGGAAGAGTTGCAGACTGAGATGGACAAACTATCTAAGACCAGACCTGAAAGGAGGACTTTTATCTGAACATGAAGAGCAAATGGTCATTGATCTCCATGCTCAACTTGGCAACAGGTTCCCCATCTTTGAATTTTCACCATTTTTCTTATGTTTCTCTACTCATCATTTCCTCTGTTTTCACCTTTGGATTCTGGTTCTGCTTCGAACTCATTTCATTACCAAAGACATTATTACTTGGTGGTGTTTTTCCTTGAAAATAACTCCCATCTTTCGAAATGATTTCCAAGACATTATAAATTATCCAAAAATAACAGGCTTTTTCCCCTCTCTCTCTCTCTCTCTCTCTCTCTCTCTCTCTCTCCAATCTTTGAAAATTTTGACTTAGAATTTTTTTAATGCAAATCAGCTTTGATTACAAATGATGGTCTTAGCTCCTTGCAGCATGTTCAGGGAACCAGGGAGATCTTCCAGAATTTTACAATACTGGACTCAGCCCCATGTATCCATTTATTTATTATACGGTCATCAAAGCTTGTTACTCACGGTAGAAGTCGAATTTAATTAATTTATATAATTATTTTTATAAACTAACATTTAATATATTAAAATACAAAATTCAGCATTTACAACTTTTCTTTTGTCTCATACTTTGATCACTTTGTACCCAAAAAAAAAAAGTTTTTCAGTATAAAGATTATATATAGGAGTAGGGAAAATTGTTTAAAAATTAATGAAAGTCAGGTAGTACATATATAATTTCAGATACGATAATATAATACGAAAATAATATGAAAAAAATTTTATATATATTTTTAAAAAATATGTTTTACATTTATTCGTATCAACACAAATTTTAACAAGACACAATTCATGTCATATATGTGTTGATTCATTTAAACACGTAACACGACACGAATAACATATTTAATTTATTTTTATCATATAAATACATGTTTAACATATTTTTTATATTTATTTTAATTTAATATAAACATATAAAGATTTTTTTAATTTTTAATTTTTAATTATGTTACTTAATTATTTATTTAATATCACATTAAAATTATTTTAAATATTTAATTATGATATTCATTTAGTAATTATTATAAAATTATTTTTTTATATTAATAATATAAATATTAATATTAGTCATATATATTATTATTTTATTTTTTAATCTTTAATAGTTTATCATTTTGAATTTGATACTAAGATTAATATAGTTATATAATATAAATTAAAATTAAAATATATATATATTAAATGCATATTAAATGAGTATTAAATTTTTTTATTTTTTTAATATGTAAGTACTCTTTCGATTATTAATATATCAAATTTATTAAGTTATAAATAGTGAATAATTTATAATTATTTATTATTTTAATCATATTTTGTATATATTTGCATTAATTATATTTATTCATGTATATTTGTATTAATTGTATTTATTTATATATATCCATATTATTCGTATTTATTCATGTCGTGTTTAAATAAATTTATTATTCATACTAATCATATCATATCACATATAATATGTATATTAAACATATTATGTTTGTATTTAAGATTTAAATACATTTTATAATTCATGTCGTATTTATATTTTAATAATTTCTATCATTACACGTATTAAATACAATATAAAACGCGATAAAAAAATAAATTGTCAAATCTACACATAGGTTAAGGGAGTTGTTTAAAAAAAAAAAAGAGCAAATTTATTTTACATGGAGCTTTCTTGTGGCCATAAAAAAGGTCATCCTTCTTTAAATTGGTCCCAAATTGTAACTATTTTACTTCTTATTGTCACACTTGCCTTTTTTATTTTAATATTTTTGTCTTCTTTAATATTTTCCACTGTTTTCTTTTTTTTTTTGTTTATCAGATGGTCTAAGATTGCTTCTCATCTCCCTGGAAGAACTGATAATGAGATCAAGAACCATTGGAATACTCACATCAAGAAAAAACTGAGGAAAATGGGCATTGATCCTCTAACTCACCAGCCACTATCTACTACCGAACAACAACAGCAGCAGCAAGAACAAGTTTCAAAAGCTGCTGTCAAGACTCAAGTACTGTGTAAAATTAAGGAGCCTGAAACATCCTTACAATCCACAATAACTGAAGCAAAGGAGGAAGAGAAGAGCATGACAACAAGCCCATTATTTGACCCAATGGAGGTGATGAACAATATTGATGGTTTTTGCACAGATGAAGTTCCATTGATTGAACCCCATGAAATTTTAGTTCCTTGCTCTGCACCATCAAATTCTTCTTCCTCATTCTCTTCTTGTGACTCTTCCAAGTTCCTCGAAGAATTGCAGTTTCCTGATTTTGGGTGGCTTTCTGATTACAACAATAGCAGCTGCAACAACAACAATTTAAGCTTGTGGGATGATGATTTCAGCAGTTGGGATTGGCTAATCAATGATGACGATGGTGACAAAAAGCTAGCTCTTGCTTCATTATCATCTCCTCTAATTCAGTGTCCTAGAATGGGTCTTGATCAAGATTATGAGATCTTATGATTTTATTTTCATTTCCTTTCTTTTCTTTTTATAGGTGAGTCTTATTTGTAATTTGGGAATCAGCTGTCACGTAAGAGAAAGAAAAATAAGATATCAAGAATCGGTGGGGAAAAGCCGTCATTTATTTGTTGTTTCTCCCTTCTTTTTTTAAGTCTTTTCCCGAAAAATAAAAGTAATTTTTTTTATATATGATGAATTGAGGAGAAGAATCCAATGTGATGTGAGTTCAATATGATCATATTTAATAAGAAAGAAATATTGTGAAGAAACCCTCACAATCAAGTCATTACTTACTTAAAAAAAAATTATTTCCAGTGATATGCAAACTGATTTAACTATTTTTGTCATAACACAATTATTCCCACTGCTTACATTTGTTAATTATAATGTTCAAACATTGTATTTGCCAAATTATGTTCAAAGTTCAAAACTTCATAATTATGGTCAACATATTGTATCATCGTTAAAAGTTTAATTTTAATAATCGAAATTTAGTTTTAATAAATTTAAATATAAAAAACTCTTTATAGTGATCTAATTAATATTTAATTTTTTAAATGCCTCCAAAACTTTAAATAGGTACAGTTATATATATATATATATATATATATATATATATACTTTTAAGGCCCCAACCAGTTATTTCTCCATTCGTTCCAATTGTATGTACTGGTGGTCATATGTAAAATATATTGACATAGAGTCAAAGAATTTACTTTGAATTAATTTTATTGACTTTTCCACAATAAGTAAACACCAATTATTTCGATAGTTTAATTTTTTTGATCTAAGAATTTTGACTATTAGATGGATGTTCATTGCCGATCAATTTTTTTTTTTATTTTATAAATTAATTTTTTAAAATAATTTATTTAATTTAAAAAAACATAAAAGACAAAAAGTTTTCAAATAAAAAGCAACCAAAATCCATTTCTGACCGGACCATGCTTTTGAAAAAAAATATGATCCCACTCTTGATCTAATTTTGATTTAAATAAAATCGTTCCTAATGAATCAGGATGACATACAAAGTCAAAATGATATATGCATATATATATATATATATAATTGATTAAAAATTAAAAAAAAAAACTCAAAAATAGTATAAATTTAAAAATACTTTTTAATCAATAATATTAAATCATTTCAAATTTTTTTAAAAAAAATTAGATAATTAATTAAATATGTAAAAAGAAAAGAAAAGAAAACTAGAATTTAAAATAAAAACGAAAAGAAATGACAAAGGAAAATAAGGAAAATAAAAAGAAAATAAAAAATAGAAAAAATGGACAAAAAGGTCCCCACGTGACAGTTCCGGAGTCAAACTTACCAAAATTAATGATACAAATAGATATAAAATTCCTTAAGAAAAAAAACATAAAAAAATTGACTATAAATTGACATTAGCTCTGAAATCTGAACCTAAAGGGGGAGAATATTAATTATTAAGGCGTAATGGCAAAATAAACTTTAGCTTTAGTTGAGTTTTAATTTTTGGCATTGATCTCTTGTATGAAAAAAAAAATTTTAAGCTATTCGAGCTTAATTTGTCAATTATCATCAAATAAAAGTGAAGAACTCAAACTTGATTTTAAAAATACAAAAGGACTATAATTTCATATTAAAAAAATGAATTTTTATATTAAAAATTATCAAAACATTCAAAAAGACTATAACTTCATATTAATAAAAATGAATTTTTATATTAAGAATTAACTCAATCGATAAGTTTATTTATCTCTACAAAAGTGATTTTGATTAGAATTTTCTCATTATTTATAAAAAAAATAAATTATGATAGAGATTTTTGTATTTTATCAAATTTAAAATTTAATCCATATATTGTAATTTATATAAATTTAGTTTTCATGTTATTTTGATTTGATAATTTTAATGTAATCACTAACTCTATTAATTTTTTATTATTAAAAATATTAACATGACTGTTGACTAAATGATATAGATGTTAACTTGATGATGTAGGCATTAACTATGCTGATATGATAATTTTAATCTAAAATCAATTGTTAAATTATGCAAATGATATTTATATTCATACAAAATTCAAAATTTTATCCCTCTAGTATAATTTTATAAAACCCTTGTTTTCGTATAAATTGAATTTAATAATGTTGGACCAATTACTAAAACAATTATTTTTTTATTTTTTTAAAATATCTAATTTTAATTTTTTAAAAAATAGATATTTTGATTTTTTTTTAGAATTTTTCCTTATTTTTAAAAAATTAAATTCAAAATTTTAAATTTTTTTAAATCATATTGTTTTATTTTCTAAAATTATATTTTTTTTAAATTCAAAATTTTTAATTTTTTAAAATTTTTTAGATTTTTGAAAAATATTAAATTTATTTTTTTCAATATTTTAATTTTTTAAAATAAAATTCATTTTTAAAATTTTTTATTTTTTGAAATTTAAGCATTTTATTTAATCAAAATATTTAATTTTTTGGAATTTTTATAAAATTTTCTATATATGTTTTTTTTTTTATAAATTTCTCTATATTTTTCCAATATTTAGATGAATAAATAAATAAGTAATAAAGAATACAAGGTTCTTAGAATTTGCCCTATTTTAATATAATTGAGGTGGAAAAGCAAAAAAAAAAAAAATGAGGTAAAATAAAATAATAACGAACCACGGATAGTTTTTTATTTTTGATTTATTTTTCATTGAATAAAATAAAAATGGTTAAAATTTTTTTTTAATTTATAGACTCTTTTTTAAACACAAAATTTTAAAAATATATTAAACATTTATATATGAAAAACCATAAAAGTTAAAATATATAAAAAATTTTATAAATGTTTCAAAAAATTAGTAAACATTAAAATTAAATATTTTGTTTAAATAAAATGTTAAATTTTGAAAAAATAAAAACTTTTTAAAATAAAATTTTAAAAAATTATAACATTATAAAATTTAATATTTTTTTTTTAAATCTAGAAAATTTTAAAATATTGAATTTTTAAAAAAATAAAATCAAATTTTATAAAAGTCAAAAAATGTGATTTTTAAATAATGAAAATATTTTAAAATATTAAATTTAATATTTTAACAATTTGAACAATTTTTAAAAATTCAAGATATTGATTTTTTAAAGAAATTAAAATCTGATTTTTAAAAAAATAAAAAAAATATGATTTTTATTAGTAATTGGATCAATATTATTAAATTCAATCTGTACAAAGACAAGATTTTAATAAGATTATAATAGAAAGAGTTAAGTTCAAATTTTTTGTGAGTATAGGAATCATTTGCTTAATTTGATAACTGATTTCATTTATTCAAGTTACCAAATCAGTGAAGTTAATATTACGTTAGCAACGTCAATATACAAGTTATCAAGCCAATAACTAAATCAATATTTTTAATGGCAAAAAAGGGGTGAAATTTGTGATTGGACTAAAATTATCAAATTTAAATAGTACGAAGACTAAGTTTATATAAATTATAATATATAACTAAATTTTAAATTTTGACAAAATACAAAGATTTTTTTATATAATTTAACAAAAAAAAATTACCATTGATATTTTTGTTGATGATAATATCTAATTCACAATTTCTATAAGACAAGACATATCTTATTTTAATTTGAAAGACTTGAACATCATATTTATTTGAATTTAAAAAAAAAAAAACTTAATGGAATACTATTTCTTTTGTATTTATTATTATATGATTCCCTTTTTCAACGAGTAATGGTATATTATTCTTTCTTTAAAAAAAAATAAAGTAGTGTATTATTCCTTTTTGAAGAAGTAGTGTATAATGTCAAGGTAAATGTTAACTAAAAAAATTATTTTTCCAAATCGAGGGTGCCTTTTATTGATAATGTAATTTTGTAATTAATTTGTATATTTATGTTTGCATTTATCACTTTGGTTTTACGTGGCAACCAATATTACAAAAGATTGCTTTGTCGTGTTAGCTAAAACCGTAGATTACTAGTTACAATGGCATTGGCAACCAATAACAATGTTTCAACACGTTAGGTATTTGATGGAAAAAATATATTTTTTAATTAAAGATTTAATAAGCTAAATTTACACAATTATTTTTAAAAAATATATAATTTAAATCTTAACACTTATAATTTTTTTTATCTCACATTACAACCCTTTTTTAAACAAAATTACCAACATTCCCAAAATATTCATAAATAAGTCTTACAAATTAAAGTGTAAAACCAATGTTTTCATCATGTATTCACGTAAAATGAAGCAATTTGCATAATTAGTTGTGGAATGAAATGCATCAATCATTTATAATTTTTTGTAAAATATTTTTTTGTGATTTTTAAATTTTAATTTTTAAATATATGATCTCTTAAAAATATTGTAAATTCATATATTTCATTAATAGTCATTAAAAATATTAATGAAATATGTCGATACTCCAACGTAATTATAATATAGTGGTTTCAACTGTAAGAAGACAAAAAACAAAATAGAAGTTTGGATGAAATAACGCCTGACCTCCCTGTGGAGTAAATTTAATACAATGAGCCGACATACATTTATATGTACGATCGAGTTTTGGTTTGATCATAATCCAATGTCTTACTGTCTATTCATATTGGATTTTATTCTTATTTTTCGAAACTTTTTATATCATAAAAAAAAGTTCTTTAAATTTTATAAATTGCATAGTACTTTTGAAACCTTTAGAGAAAAAAATTTTATAATTTAGTTTCTTTATAAAGGAAATTGTAGTCTGTAAATTAAAAAAAAAATTGTAATTATTAATATTGGATTTCAAATGCATTGAATGTTATTTTTTAAGGTAGTTGTATAAATTAATTAGACTAAACTACATATTCTTATAACTTTGTCTCTATTCTATGTGGAATTAAGATGGATTTTAGTGGTCTTGTGAGGCTATAAAAAAAGGGTTTACAAATGATTTTTGAGTTTGTTTGAGTACCCATAAAAAGAAATGTAATTTCTTTTTTTTTAATAATAAAAAAATCATTTTCTTAATGGACATAAATAACTGATCGAATCACATAAAATTTTGAGTGTGTGTATCTTTTTTTTGTTTATTTCTCTGTAAATTTTACTTGATGTTTCTTGGTCAAATTTTATTGTATACTCCAAAGAGAGTGAGCTAATGAAAAGAAGAGATAATAAAGATAAAAGGGGATAATATACTAAAATCTCTATCCTTAAGGTTTAATTTACTCCCACCATCGATAAATTAAACTAATATTCTTTTGGTTAACAAGATTATACATAAACATTTGCAACTTGGTATTTATAAATTTAATTATAACACAATATTCTCAATATCGAATCATAACATCAAATAATCTCTCTAAACACAATTATATTTGCTTAATTAGTTTTCTTGAAATACCTTCTAAAAATAAATGGTATATAAAAATGGGTCAAATAAAAGGCCAACGATTAAAAATCATTTGTTGATACAAATTAAAATATTATTTGAAGAAACGATCAATAAAACCGAAAATAATAATGAAGAAAATTTCAAAACAAAATAAAGGGATTGACTTGAGAAATTACAAGTCTTCCGAACAAAGCTGGAAGATGCTAACCGGGAAGTGAAGTAATTTGTATAAAAGTATAAATGATATATTAGTATTCATAAGTTCTTCGAATTCAATTCAAATTAAATTTAAATTTGACTTAGTTATTATTAAATTGAACTCGAACTCGAGTAATTTAATTTATCGATCGAGTGAAATTTAAGCATTCTTAAATTCGATTCTAGTAGCTCGTGAATCTAATTAAATTTTTATATTTAGTTATCTTTTATTTATCTTAATTGATAAAATATCTCGAATCCGAGTTTGAGTTTAAGTTTGAGTATAAATAATCGAATTTTTATCGAATATAAAAATTAAATTTATTTTTATATATTAATCAGACCTAATCAAACGAATTTGAATAACTCAATTTTTATCTCGAATCGAATTCAAATTAAAAAAATAAAATTCAATCAAAATCGAACTGAGTTTTGCATCTCAAATTTGAAATTGAATTTAAATTTGAATTTAATATTGTATTAACTTAAACATTGATTACACCTTTAAATCTGTACACCAAGTCAATAGAATCCTTTGCCTTAGTCTTATGTAATAACAGCTTTTACACTTTTGATAAATATTCGTCTTTCTATTTTTGAAAATTTGTTCAACCTGGATCCTAGATCATTCAATCTAAGAAGTCAAATATAAAGAGATTGTTTTAAGACATTAGTTTTAATTAATTGTGAGTTACTATTAAAAAAATTAGTATTTGATATATTATTAATATGAAATTTTAATTATATAAATAATTTAAAAAATAATATATATTTTAAAATATATCTAAAAAACAAAATTTAATTAAAAAATATTTGTGTCGTTTTCTTAATTTTATTTGTGAAACAATATATCAAATATTAATTTTTGAAAAATGATATTAACTAAATGAAAAAAAAAATTTAATAAATTTTTTTTAATTTTTTATTTTATTTAAAATTAATAAAATTTAATTTTCAATCATTAAAATTAAAATTTTAATATTTTATCAATACAAAATTAATATTATTTTCATACTTTCTTAACTTATTATAATATTCTTTAAAAAAAAAACACTTATTATGTTATTGTTTTATGAACTCTCCCATTTAAATCTCATTTTCAAAAAAATTAATTTTTGTTAAACACTTTATTTTAAATAGCCCTCGGCAATAAAGAACCTCAATTATTAATTAAAAAAAGTAATTATTTTTATATAATCCTATCTGAAGTACTTGAAATGACAAGATATGACATCGACACATGAGTGATAAAATTAGGAATGCATCGATCACTTTAATTACTAGTGCTTGACCACTGCACGGAGTATGAATAATGATATCCCTAATCTTAATTTATAAGAAAACTTTTTCATTAGGTAACATACATTTGAAAATTTCACTTGACGGCAGGTGGTTTTTTGTAATTAACTTATACATAAATTGACGGCAGGTAACATCATTTGTGTTTTCCTTAAGCATGCATTTAGTGCAATTACTTAAATGATATGAACGTTTAATTATTTGGTGGGCCTTAACTCAATATTCACATGAATGTTAAACTAGTTGAACCACTCATAGTTTGTTGCATTACATTTTCCATTGGTTTTGCTTGATAATCTTATTATAAGATTATAAATCATTATTAACAGTAATTAACTGAGGCTTAATTAATTTGTAAATTGAAGTATTAAAATGGGATCGTGAAAGAATAGTATTAATCCTCAATGGCAAAAAAAAAAATTGTTTATATATATAATTTATTATTTATCATTTATCATCTATCATCCCAATAAAATTGTTTATATCATTTATCATATATATAATAACTGACTTAAATATCTTTATAAATTTTTAAATTAACAAAAATTTTTTTTACCAAAAAGAAGTTTAAGAGCAAAGGAAGTTACCCTATTGCTAAGGTCAGGATAAGCCGTCAACCCACAAGTAGGATTTATGGATCTTTTGGGACTTTTTAGATTTACAGATTGTCTGTTAGAAAAATAAATAAAAGAAGAGAAATAATATAAAAGAATTTTGGCTTTGAGGCGTGCAAAATATTTTCTTAAAAGTAATTATACCTTTAAGATACAATAAAGTCTCAAACTCTCCAATCAGAAGCATTGACAATGATTATACTGAAAGATTTATATATAATGAATAAACAGACATAAATTTCTATTCAAATGGTTATGACTTTCTAAATAATCATGACATTTATGAATAATAATTTATTTATATTCAAATAGTTATAACCATTTGTCATATGATAATTGTTTCTGTTCAAACATAATTATTTAAAATATGAATAAAATTAATATAAAAATTAATTTTATTATCAATAATTAAATATTTCTATCTAATGTGGGGTGCACCACATTTTATACTACCAACAATCCCTCACTAGTTTGGAATGTTGGTGCTTAGTTTTTACCTTTCACACAAACAAATATTATAAATACTAGAAGGTACTCTTGATTTAAACATTCAATTGGCATATATCTCTTAGAATTCTAACGAAATTGATGATGTCCGTAAATTAAACCTTAACTCCTAGTGTTAGAATTGAAAATATAACACACATAATATTTATTTATTCTTCTATCAAAGGTTTATAACCACTTTTAGTACTATTATGGTTATGTACTTATCATATTCATAAACATTTACAAAAAAGACCCCCAATTCTTCTTGTTAAAACTACACCACTCCTATATTTATATAGGTAGAGTTTCCATTATGTCTTTATTGCTTTAGACATTTAAAACTTCATTAAAAGTAAAAAAACTCATCATCCCCACACAATGGATCACACTAGTGTCTAAAATTTGAATGAATTTTACTAGTGTTTAACAGATACATAATAATAACTTATTTTTACCCATTAAACTTTGTAATTAGAGGTTATTAATTCAAAGTTACTTTCCCATTATTGGTGTCTAATAGTAAGGGTTTAAATCCATTCTACTTGTAGTACTACTGACCAAATATCTTGAAATTTAATTTTCTTTTATGGTAATTATCCCATTTGAGATTGAATCTCTACTATAATCACTTCAGGCTGATATATCCAAACTTTTTGTTTTGCATATCATTTATATGCTCTAAACATTGTTGCCTCATTCTTATCATTTTAAAAAATAGTTGATTTTGGTTGTGGCCACAACTCTATATTTATTAAATTCAACCATTCTATTTCCATACTTTTATACATTTTTAATACAATTATACTTATAGTAAAATTAGATAAACTCAATGAATAAACCAAACGATTTTGATCTTTTAAAGACTTTTAAAGACCTTTTTATGACTTTCCTTTAATAAGTGTCTAAACTTATTAGCTTGTATAATTTGCTTATAAAATTATACTAACATCTTACAACATTATAGTGGCAATTTTTTTTCTTTTGATTCTTATCACCCTCACCATGTGCAAGTATGCATTCTTTTATTAAAGAATATCTTATTCAATTATCAAGATATCATATTTACTAAATCAAGTTGCCATTTCATTTATCTTTTCAATATTTGGTGGTTTTTCTTTTAAGTAGGAGGCCTCCAAATCCACCATTAGTGAAAGATAACCAACTGATATCTTAATATTTCAATAAAAGTTCCAAAACTTTTATATTTTAACTCAATATAAGAGTTTACATCAATAAGCATATTTTAAATATAATCATGCTTCTATAGTCTTCTTTTAAGACTTTTATGTCAATTCATAAATATTTATATAAATCTATTTCATCATGGACACTATTACTAAATTTTTTATTACCACAAACAAAACCATTTCCATCACCCAAATGGATCGAATAGCATTGTTTTTGCTATTATAAAAGTTTTCAAATTCATAAGATCTTTGAATTATTCATGGCTTCCAAGTAAATATACTTTGACATTTTCACTATATAAAACCATAGATGATAAATCATTTGTATAATCCATGAATTAGATCATATACATAATAAAAAATTACTACAATGTGATTAAGATTGTGGCATCAATTTTGGCTTATGGCTATTCTAAGCCAACCATAATAATCTACCTCATACCTACAAATCATATGGATTTGGCTATTGAAGTTATCTCATTTATAATGATGGCTTTTAGTGAAAACTAACTATCTCAAATGTTATCATAAGTTTTCAATGCATATAGTAATTGCCCAATGACCAATTCCAAGTTCATGATTATTGGAACCTCTAAACTTAATTTCAAAATTTTATGAGAAATTTTTTTCTCCACCATTGTGTAGCCTATATATCTCTATTATTTACCACTTTTAATTGGTCATAACATTTTTAGATATATAATAAATTCAAACGTTACTCATAGGACCAATATACCTATATACAATAAGAGTCCATAGTATATTTAACTCCAATTTTAAATATTTTCACAATCATTTTGTGACCAATATGTTCATATCTATATCACAATATCAATGCAAGTCATGAAACATGAATCCAAAGAATCATTTTCATAAAATAGTATAAACAATAATTATAATATTAGTTCTAGTCACATTTCATGCAAAAATTCATGATGAATTTGCATTGGTTAAATTATTTATTGGCTAATTCTAAGGCTTACGACTTTCACAAGCTAATATTATTATCTAAGCTTATATGCTAATACGGTATATAACCAACCACATTATTGCCATTGCCATGAAACTATTGAAAACCTTGAAAACTTGTTCACTTTTCATTTTAACAACTTGCAAAAGGCCATTTTTCTAGGTACAAAAAATAAAAATATCTTTATTGTCTTTAACCAATAATATATTAATTGGATGATAGCATTCTATCTCCATAGTTCATATCTTTCTTTTATGTATAAGAAAGAAAATTCCATCTTATTCAGTTCATTTTTGTAATATATGACAAACTATACCGATGTTCTCCATGCTATCACAAATGTAATTAAACACATGCATGTATTAGTGCCTTTGGAACATTGAATTTGCAAGTTCTTTTCTAATTTATAAACATGCCTAATTAGACATCGATGAACATCCTTCAAAACCCTAGTAATTGACAAATGCTTTAATATTTTTTAATGGCATGCTTTTTTGTTTAATCAATTTCCCATATGCGAAAAACGACAATAATTTTTTGTAATCATTGATTAACTCTTTGACGGCTTTTTATGATTTTCACTTTGTGATTGTTCACAATAAAATTTTATTTTGTAAAATTACTTCTAGTGTAATATACCTAGCAAGCAAAATACATATCACACTGCCCACGTTTATGATAATAACCATTATTTGGTTTATTATCCACCAATTAATCTATGAAACACCATATCTTAATAATAATTATTCACATATATCAATTTAATTTTAATTGGTTTTCATGAAAATTGAACACTAGTTAAATTTTGAACTAATAATAAATTTAAAAAATATATATCAACATTTTGATTATAAATGACCAACAAAAATAAAATCATACAAATAGCTTGACCCAACTTATTATCTCAATTTTGCTGCCATGATTTAATAATAAAACTAAGATTTTAGCCAAATCTTATTTTTTGCATATATTCTCTCCTTATATCTAATTTTTCATGGTAAATTCCTTTACCCATTTTTTATTGTTTTTGTAGAAACCATGGGACAATTTGCTTGTTTTATATATAACCAAGATATGACAATTAAACAATCAGCCATTCCATTAAAACCTAATTTAATTCATTACTTGATAACAAGTGATAATTCTTTTGGTCATAAATCAATTCATGTCTTTCCCTTTTATGTTTTCAGGCTATTTTCCATCCTAATCTTTATAAGTGTTGATTTTTCAAATAAATATAATACAATTCATTAAACCCAATTATGGAGTCAATTTCAGTATATGTATAAACTTATGCAATGTAATTAATAATTTGCATATTATGTTTTGACTTTACACACTTTACACACTAATGAAATAAATTGTTAACATATTTATCTCATTCAGTCAATTTTTTTACCAATAATTATGCAAAAAATAAAATACATACCTTTAATGAAAATCTTTATGAAAATTAACATTTTGGTCTAACGAAACATTAATCCTTTGACACCTTGAGTCTTTTTTAATATTGATCTCCAAATCATGCCAATTTCATTTTTTAATATTTTCCTCATGCAAAATATAAATTTCTCATAATTGCCTTTAAATAGTTAAAAAAAATAAAAGAAGAGAAATAATAGAAAATTATTTTAGTTTTGAGGCGTGAAGAACATTTTCTTAAAGGTAATTATGCCTTTTGGATACAATAAAGCCTCAAACTCTCTAATCAGAAGTAATACAAATAGTTATATTAAAAGATTTATTTATAATGAATGAATAGACATAAAATTTCATTTAGATAGTTATGACTCTGTGTATAATCATGACCTTTATAAATAATAATCTATTTATATTCAAATAGTTATGACCATTTGTCATATGGTAATTATTTCTGTTCAAACATAATTATTTAAAATATGAATAAAATTAATACAAAAATTAATTTTATTCATCAATAATTAAATCTTTTTATCTAATATTGGATGCACCACATTTTAAACTAGCAACATCGCCTACCAACAAAGGACCATGGGAGTTCAAACCTGGATGCTTTGCATCCAAGCCTTAAACCTTAGCCACTTGCGCCAACTCCTATTGGCTAAATTAACAAATTTATTCTTAAATATATAACTTTTATTAATTTGTTTAAGTTTAATTTAAATAAACTAAAATTAAAAATAAAGTTTATGTGAAATTAAATTACTTAAAATATTAAAATTTTAATAAAAAAAATGTTGAAAGTGATTGGCTAAAATATCCTTGGTAAATATTTTTATAAATTTTTTATTATTAGACTCTATTTTATAATTAAACTAAAAAAATGCAAAAAGTGATTGATTAAAATACCTTTAAAAAAATTTAATTCTAAAATATTAAAAGTGATTGATTAAAACGCCATTAGTAATTTTTTTATAGAGTTTAATTTAAATTAATTTGTTTTTATTATTAGACTCTTTTTTATAAATATAATGATTTTTTACATCGAATGAAATACAACTTTTATTAATTTATTTAAGTTTAATTTAAATCAATTAAAATTAAAAATAAAGTTTATGTGAAATTAGACTACTTAAAATTTTAATTCCAAAAAGTGTCAAAAGTAATTGACTAAACCATCCTTAGTAAATATTTTTATATTTTTTAATTTAAATGAATTTTTTATTATTAGACTTTTTTTTTTGTAATTAGACTAAAAAAGTGTTAAAATTGACTAACTAAATTGCCCATAATAAAATTTTAATTTCAAAAATGTTAAAAGTGATTGATTAAAATACCATTAATAATATTTTTTATAAATTTTAATTTAAATGACTTTTTTATTATTAGACTCTTTTTTTATAAGTAGAATGATTTTTAACATCAAATGAAAATATAAATAGAACAAGATCAAAACTTAGTGTGCATAGAAATAAAACAATTATATGAAATTTGTTTCTTTAGTTGTTATAAAAATTATTGTATAGTTTATTTTGATAAATAAATTCATTAAAGACACTTATAATTAAGTCATTGAAGTATATTTAATTTTTTTATTTTTTGCCTTTCAATTTTTTGTTTTAATATATTAACTATATATGCATGTTAATGATTTTATTATTTATATATTTTATGAGTTGATTATTTGATTATTGATAACATAATAAAATCTTTTTAGTTCCTTGAAATATTCTTTAATATTTCTTACAGTTTAGTTTAACTTTTATAATTAATTTCTTTTTTGTATCTTTTTCCTATAGCATTTTATAATTGTTATTCTTATGAACAAAAAATAATATCAAATCAAATGTAAATCAGTTGTACCCCTTCAACCAATAATTAGCATTATGTGATTTCTTTAATTCTTTAATTAGATTTTTCACCTGTAAAATTAGATGATTCAAGAAATGATGGAGCTACTAGTAGCTCAAGATTGGGTCCAGTTAAATTGTCATAAGAATTATTCATTTTGATTGAAACAATAATTAATTTAATTTTCTCTCAATTTTTATTTTAATATATATATGATTAATTTATATATCAATATTATTTCATCTTTCTCAGTTTTATTAAATTGCTCTCTTTTTTTATCATTCAGGTAGTTAAACAACCTAATATGAATTATTCTAAAAAAAAATCAAGTGAAGTAAAATTAATTATTTTTGGTAAATTCTTTCACAGTGTGACAAAATTTATTTAAACTATCTTTTAAATGTATTTATGCTAAAATTATATTCATTCATGAAATTTATATTATTAATGTTGAAAATGAAATTATTATAAACTTTATAGGTATTACATGACAAGTTTCTTAGAATTAAAATTTTTTTAGAAAAATGACAACTTCCAAGATTAGCATTTTATTGGGTCATGTTGAATTTGCATTTGGGGTGATTCTAAAATTTATTATCATATTAACTTACATATTAAGAATTCATTTCTTTTTTAAATTCCTTTTTTTTTGTGAGTTTTCTTGTCCATCAAACAATATTTAATCAATCTAAAAAATTCCAGCCAAATCTCTTATAACATTTGAATCACTATTTTTAACCATCTCTTCCATTATAAATAAGGCATTTTTATATGCATGAAAAGTACATGTTTTAAGTTGGTTCATCTAGGATTTCCAATTTATTTTGATGCTTACATAGGTTGAAATAAAAATTTGTTTGGTTCACTTAATGTTGAATAAATTAGCTCTCTTTTGACCTCTAGAATTCAAGTCCCTATGGATCAAATATCTATGGAACAAATATTGAAGTGTATTGATTAAAAAATCTTGAAGTCAATGGAAACCTCAATTTATAAATAATTATAGTAACTTTTTAAGATAATATTATTTTGATCAATTAAGCTAATAGAATTAGAAGTTCTATTTTTTTATGCTTTTTTTTGTTACCAAATAGAAGTTGTAGTATTGTTTAAATAGATGGACTTCAACTAACTTTTGTTTGATACAACTTATATATGTCAAAGAGATCGATGGATTGGACAGAACTTTATCAAATGCATGCAGATGAATACATATATATTAAACAATGGAAGAAGGTCTATCAACATTGATTCCCAAACTTAAAATGCACATAACATTTCTATCGTAAATTAACAAAAACAAGCTAATGGGATGGATACATAGTCAAAATAATATTATTTTACACGATTATCTATAGAATTTTTATTGGTATTTTAGAATGTGGTACATCTCACATTAGATAAAATGATTTAATTATTTATGAATAAAATTAATTTTTGCATTAATTTTATTTATATTTTAGATAATTATGTTTGAACAGAAATAATTATTATATGACAAATTGTCATAACTATTTGAATATAAATAGATTATTATTCATAAAGGTCATGATTATACAGAAGGTCATAACCATCTAAATAGAAGTTTATATCTATTCATTCATTATAAATAAATATTTTAGTATAATAATTTTCACTACTTTTGATTAGAGAGTTTGAGGCTTTATTATATTCTGAAAGCATAATTGCCTTTAACAAAGTGTTTTTTATGCATCAAAGCCAAAATTTTTTTTTATTATTTCTTTTCTCTTATTTTTTTTAACAATTTAAAGGTAATTATAAGAAATTTATATTTCATACAAGAAAGATATAAGGAAAAGAAATTGGCATGATTTAGAGATCAATATTAGAGGAGTCTCAAGGTATCAAAGGATTAATATTTTCATAGATCAAAATGTTAATTTTCATAAAGATTTTATTAAAGGTATGCATTTTATTTTTTGCATAATTACTAGTAAGAAAATTGACTGAATGAGATAAACACATTAATAATTAATTTCGTTAGTGTGTAAAGTCAAAACACAATATGCAAAATATTGATTATATTGCATAAGTTTATGCATATACTGAAATTAGCCCCATAATTGGGTTTAATAAATTGTATTATATCTATTTTAAAAATCGATACTTATAAAGATTGAGATGGGAAATAGCCCAAAAACATAAAAGAGAAAAACATGAATTGATCTACAACCAAAAGAATTATCATTGTTCTCAAGCAACGAATTAAATTAGGTTCTAATGGAATGGCTGATTGTTTAATTATCATGTTATGGTTATATATAAAATAAGCAAATTGTCACATGGTTTCTATGAAAAATAATTGGAAATGGGTAAAGGAATTTACATTATAAAATTAGATGTAAGTAGAGAATATATATAGAAAATTAGATTTCGCTGCAAGATTAGTTTTATTTTTAAATTATGGCACCAAAATTGAGATAATAAGTTGAGTTAAATTATTTGTATAGGTCTTTCTTTGTTGGTCGTTTATAAATTAAAGGTTGATACATTTTTTAAAAAATTTATTATTGGTTCAAATTTTGGCTAGTTTTCAATTTTCGTGAAAACCAATTAAAATTAAATTGATGTATGTGAATAATTATTATTAAGATATAATGTTTCGTGGATTAATTGGTGGATAATAAACTAAATAATTGTTATTATCATAAACATTGGCAATGTGACATATATTTTGCCTACTGGGTATATTATACTAGAAAGTAATTTTACAAAATAAAATTTTATTGTGACCAATCACAAAGAAAAACTGTAAGGTACAATTCAATTTGTATTTAATAGTTAAAACAAGTAAGACAAATAAACTCAAGAATTTGGAATATAAATGTTCTTGTTGTATAACTATGATTGATGAAACTGGCTTACAAAAGGTAGGAGATTAAAGAGATACTTATTCAAAAAGAAATTATCAAACTATTATAACTTTGAGATTTATAAATATTTGGGTTTTGAAATATTATTCCTGTTAATGATAGCATTTATAAATTGTTTGAATTTATAATATAATAAGTTCCTACAAGTTTATTATATGCAATGAATATATAATTTCATGAAGAATTGTGGCTGGTGGTAATGTAAAATACATTAAGTATGTATATCTATGGCATCCTTATATTTTGTAAATTTTATGTTAGTATCACTAATTAAAATTTGGCCAACAATTTCGGCTAATTAGATGATTGATTAAAAGGAAAGACATGTCATTAAAAATTTGAAGCATTTGTTGGTTACTAGCATTTTGAAAGATGCTCTTCAATGTCTAAACTAGTCATGTTTATAAATTAGAATAGAACATACAAATTCAATGTTCCAAAGGCACTGATACATGTATGTGTTTAATTCCATTTTGTGATGACATGGAGAACATAATTTGCTATATAATATGAAAATGAAATGAATGGGATGGAATTTTTTTTATCTTATATGTTAAGAAAGATATGGACTATGGAGATAGAATGCCATCATCAAATTAATATATTATTGGTTAAAGATGATGAAAATGTTTTTGCTTCTTGCACCTGAAAAAAGATATTTTGCAGGTTATTAAAATAAAAAAGTGAACAAGTTTTTAAGCTTTTCAATAGTTTCATGACAATGGTAAGGATGTGGCTGGTTGTACACCAAATTAACATATGGGCTTAGATAATAATATTGGTTTGTGAAAGCCATAAGCTTTGAAGTTAGCCAATCAATGATTTAACCAATTCAAATTCATCGCGAGTTTTTGCATGAAATATAAGTAGAACTTTTATTATAATTATTATTTATACTATTTTATGAAAATGATTATTTGGATTCATGTTTCATGACTTGTGTTGATATGGCGATCTAGATATGAACATATTGATCACAAAATGATTGTGAAAGTATTTGAAATTGGAGTTAAATATACTATAGACTCTTATTGTAACTAGGCATATTGGTCCTATGAATAAAGTTTGAATTTATTATATATTTAAAAATGTTATGATCAATTAAAAGTGGTAAATAATATAGATATATAGGCTGCACAATGGTGGAGAAATAAAGTTCTCATAAAATTTTGAAATCAAGTTTAGAGGTTTCAATAGTCATGAACTTGGAATTGGCCAATGGGCAATTACTATATGCATTGGAAACTCATGATAACATTTGAGATTGTTGGTTTTCACTAAAAGCCATCATTATAAATGAGATAACTTCAATAACCAAATCTACATGATTTACAGGTATAATATGGGTTATTATGGTTGGCTTAGAATAGCCATAAGCCAAAATTGATGCCACAATCTTGATCACGTTGTGGTAATTTTTTGTTATCTATATGATTTAATTCATAAATTGTACAAATAATTTATCATCTATGATTTTATATAGTGAAAATTTCAAAGTATATTTATTTTGGAAGCCATAAGTAATTCAAAGATCTTATGAATATGAAAACTTTTATAATAGCCAAATGAATGTTATTTGATCCATTTGGGTGATGAAAATGGTTTTGTTCATAGTAATAAAAAATTATTAATAGTGTTCAAGATGAAATAAATTCATAATAAGTATTTATGAATTGACATAAAAAGTCTTAAAAAGAGATTATAGAAGCATGATTATATTTGAAATCTATTTATTGATGTAAACTCTTATATTGAGTTAAAATATAAAAGTTTTGAAACTTTTATATAAATATTAAGATATTTACTAGTTATCTTTCACTAAGAATGGATTTTGAGGCCTTCTATTTAAAAAAAAAAATCATCAAATAGTGAAAAGATAAATGAAATTAAAACTTGATTAAGTATAAATGATATCTTGACAATTGAGTAAGATATTCTTTAATAAAAGAATGCATACTTGCAAGTGATAAGAATAAAAAGAAACAAAAATTGCTGCCATAGTGTTGTAAGATTTCAGTATAATTTTATGAGTAAATTATAGAAGTTAATAAGTTTAGATTTTATTAAAGTAAAATCATAAAAAGTCCTTAAAAATCTTAAAAGGACTAAAATGATTTAGTTTATTCATTGAATTTATCCAAGTACTGAAAGTATAATTGTATTAAAGATGTATAAAAAAAATGAAAATAGATTGGTTGAAATTTATGAGTATAGAGTTATGGCCACAACCAAAACCAGCTATTTCTTAAAATGATAAAAATGAGGTAACAATGTCTTGAGCATATAAATGATATACAAAATAAAAAGTTCAGACATATTAGCTTAACGTAATTATATTCGAGATTCAATATCAAGTGGGGATAATTACCATAAAAGAAAATTGAATTCCAAGATATTTAGTTAGTAGTACTACAAGTAGAATGGATTTAAACCCTTACTATTTAGACACCAAAAATGGAAACTCAACTTTGGATTAGTAACATCTAATTATGAAGTTTAATGAGTAAAAACAAGTTATTGTTATGTGTCTGTTAAATACTAGTAAAATCTATTCAGATTTTAGAAACTAATGTGATCCATTGTATGGGGAGGACGAGTTTTTATACTCTTAATGGAGTTTTAAATGTCTAAAGTAATGAAGATATAATGGAAACTCTACCTATATAAATATAAAAGTGGTGCCGCTTCAATAAAAAGAATTGGGGACTCTCTTATAAATGTTTATAAATAGGATAAGCACATGGCTATAATAGTGCTAAAAGCGGTTATAAACCTCTAATATAAGAATAAATAAGAGTATTATGTGTGTTATTTCTTCAATTCTAACATTAGGAATTGAGGTTTAATCTGCAGACACCATCAACTTTGTTAGAATTTTAAGATATATACTTTAATTGAAGGTTTAAATCAAGAGATGCTTTCTTTTATTCATAATATTTATTTGTGTGCAAAGTTAAAAATTAAGCACCAACATTCCAAACTAATGGAAAATTATTGGTAGTTTAGAATGTGGTACATCTCATATTGGATAGAAAGATTTTATTATGTATGAATAAAATTAATACAAGAAGGTATTAATTAATAAAGATTTTATTATGTATGAATAAAATTAATTTTTGAATTAATTTTATTAATATTTTAAATAATTATGTTTGAACAGAAATAATTATCATATGACAAATAGCCATAACTATTTGAATATAAATAGATTATTATCTATAAATGTCATGATTATAAAAAAACTCATAATCATCTTAATAAAAATTTATGTCTGTTCATTTATTATAAATAAATCTTTCAGTATAATCATTTTCACTACTTCTGATTGAAAAGTTTGAGATTTTGTTGTATCCTAAAAGTATAATTACTTTGAAAAAAGTGTTTTTCATGCCTCAAAACCAATTTTTATTTTATTATTTCTTTTCTCTTAGTTATTTTTTTTAACAATTTTTACACTCTATAAACAATCAGATTTTACATAATGTACTTACATTTCTCTGTTACAACCAATAGTTAACAAGAACGAACTTGTTGAGCTTAACAATTTATTTTTTTCAGGATTCTAGCTAATTGATTTGTGGAATGCACCTGGTGGAAACGAAGTCAAATTTTACATGTGACTTGGAGGTGCTTTCTCTATTGTAATGCCTTCACTTATGACAAAAGACATGAACATGCAGATTTTAAGGTGGTTTGATTCAAAAGTATCAATCTTCCAACGAAAAAAAAGTGCAACACACCAGAATTGCCGTTCAAGTAAAATATGTTTGAATAGTTGTCCTAGAAATTAAATGGTTAAAAGTCAAACAAGCCTTCGAATAAAAATTTAATGATCATTTAAGCCACTATTATTTTATTATAATTAATTAAATTATCAAATATTTATTTTTATCAATTGAGTTTTTATTATACGAAAATTGGTTAATTATTAACATCAATTTTCATCTAAGCAATGGTTCAATTGGGATGAAAATAAATTTTTAAATGTTCAGTTAGGTGAAAATATATATATTTAAGTGATCAACTAATCCAAAATAAAAAATTCAAATTTTGATTAATTACAATAAAATGTTAGAAGCTTAAACAATTATTGAATTTTATCCAAGATCTTTTTTAACTTTTTGCCAAATTAAATCATATCAAAACAATATTTGCTTCGTATAAATTAGGCAAAGAAAATATGTGATTCTCTTGTTATCGTTTTTATGCATTTAGTTCAACCTTTTTAAGACTTACGTTTAACAAAGCAATGTATGTTAAACGAAGACACAATCCAATAAATATCTAATTGAGATTATTTGTACAAAAAAACTTATAAATGTCCCAATGAGATCTTGCTTTTACGACGCTGAAGTGGTCTTATCCTACCATTGTGGATTTCATCAAACTTTGATAAAACCGATTTGATAATGAATTCTCACTTTTAGTAATTTCGGTGAGATTAGTGTTTAATTTATATATATATATGCATAATCCTTTGTACAAGAGATAAATAGAGATCAACATGTAAATGAAAGTTGAAGTTAAGAAAAGAAACTAATCCATCCTAGCACAGTTTATCCACCTTATTAAATATGGCAATTGAGTTTGGCTGCAAGAAATTTGACTGCAATTTTTATTTCTATTCGATAATCTTATCCAACTTTATATTGATTAACTTGCTTAATTTGTTCATCGATTTTTTGAATAAAAAAAATCATATTATATATGTTGATGTAATATCTCGTTGAATTAATTATAATTTGTTCATTGATTCATTAAAAAAAGTAAATTTCAATATATCTTATAAATAAGAATCCCAAAATAAAATAAAAAAACACAAACTAAAGGGTTGCATAATCATTTTCCTCGAAGTGACTAGAGACAATAATTTGTATGAGAGAATTTGAGCAGCCAAATTGTTTTGAGTGTTGTGGCCAATGTGCACCAAGGTTGTTAGATGTCTATGTTGCAACATCGTGCTCATCATTCTCAACCCACATCACTTAACACCAAATTTGAATTTCTACGATTCCCCTATAATTAACCCATCATCTTTTTATTAAAATGTGACAAGTGACCTTATGTCCAACACTCCAGAATCAATGTTGGAAAGTTGAAACTAAAGTCAAATCAAACAAAAAACTTCATTTTGATGTTTCATTAATGTCATCTAAGGCCCACTTCTTTTTTTCTGTCAAAGAATTAGCTCAACAACTTAAGTCGAGGGCGTTTGCAAATTAATAGTTACCATAGAATCTGATCAATTTTTTATGTTGATTTTGAAGGGATTGAAGACTCCTTGATAAAGAAAAAAAAAAAGACACTCATCCTTGAAAAGGACTTATCTAAAGCACACTAAAAAAAAAAAAAAAAAAAAAAAAACAATAACACAACAAAAATTTTGAGTTTTTATCAATATTTATTTTATTTAATTACGTTTAAAAATAATTAAAATTTTAGAGATGTTTGAAAATTTTATTGTAAAACACGTCGAATATTCAGGCATAGACAAATTTAACTTCATTTTGTAAGTGTCTAGGTATTTACTTATTATTTTTTTATGTTATCGAATCTAAGTTGTCTTCATTTATAAATTTTTAGTTTCAAATTTGATGTTTATTTAATTATTTCTATTAAAATTTTCATAAAATTAATTTAGGTTTTGATTTGATTGATAATTTTTGTTAATTATTTTTTATCGTAATAAGAAATCTTGAATAAGACTTGTTCACATTATGCATAAAAATCGTGGCTCAAATTTTTTTGTTATTTTTAAAAGAGAAGCAATTGTTTTTTTTTTTTTTTTTTTTTTTTGTATCGAGAATGGCGCGTATGAGAAGGGCGTGGAGCTACAAACTACGATTATCAGAATCTGTATGTTAATGATTTGATTGGTTGACTTTGCTGAAAAAAACAACAAAAGTCTCATAGTGGGATGCCTCATATGTCAACTCGCCGACAAACGAGTGGAATAGTAGACACGTAAGACAGCCAGAGAGTAAATCAGCTTCAGCATCAATCTATTCCTAATTAAAGTCAACTCACTTTGGAAGATTGCAGTGGATGCGGTCACAGGGAATCGTATGCCTCTTTCTTTTCCATTTTCCTTCTTACCAACTCACATCACAATCAATGACTCATTTGGATATTGCCCTTTGGGCTCCAACGAACTGCCCAAGGCCTGTTCTTTCTTGTTCTTATCATAAATTGAAAGAACCTTTTTAAAACATTTTATTTTTTATTGAAGATAAATTAGAATATTAGGTCTGAATTTCAATTCTAAATATCATTATCTCAATGGTAAAAAAATTTATAACTTGAATAAAAGGTTTAGTTTAGACAATTTATGTAATTACTTGTGACATTTATCAAATTTAAAATTTAAATTTTAGTAGTTACAATACCTTTATTTATCCCTAAACTATGACATTATTTATGCTAAAAAAATATTACAACTTAAAAATTTACAATATAAATGTTACGTTTTGTCTAATTACATGTTGGTTTATTTCATTAGTTTTATTGATTATATTTGTAATTTTTATTTGTACATACTTGAAAAAAATCAACTTAAAATCTTGATAATGTGAGGGTATAAAATATGGGATAAAAAAATGTTATTTACATTTGAGCAGTTCAGAACCCAATCAGCTTATTTATGAAGAAATTGTCAAAAATTTTATATAGCCACCTTTTAAGAAGTGAATATAATAAATTTAAATTTTAAATCTCAATACTACCAACTTTTTTTTTTCATCTTTAGATTATTACATCCTTTGTATCTCATCTCTAAATTATTAGATCCTTTGTAAAAAATTATCGAAAGGCTAAAAGAAATCATTTCACGTTCTTTATAATTTAGCTTACTTTCTCCAATAGTTTTTTAGGCTAAAATAATTAAAAAATCTTTGAATTTTATAACTTTATTTAAATAAATCCTTATATTTTTATTGCATTCAAATAAATTTTTAATTTTTAATTTGCATGTAAATAAGTCTTTAAATTTTAATTTATGACTAAATAAATCCTTAATATAAACTAATTTTTTATTTGAAGTAAGAGGCATATATAGATATAAATGAAAGCATAAAAGTTTATTTTGGCACAATGAAATATAAAAGGCTTATTAAATAAAGTTAAATAGCTCAAGGGTTGTTTTAGTTTTTTTGCTTTTTGTAAGAAACTGGGGTAATAATATTTCTCAAATTTTTGGAAATTTCGGTTTTTGCTTGCATTATGGCCCACTAGCTACAATGATATATAGTTTCTAAAAGAAAAACTTATTTACAATAATTTTTTTCATAGAAGATTTTGTAATCCTAAACCATGTCGCATTTGTCAGCATGATGATATATTTGTTCAAAAACCAAATTCAGTGTTGATGTTAAAATTAAAAAGAAAAAAGAAAAAAAAACAACATTTCCATGACATCATTGCTTAACAAAATTTAGAGACTACTGCCAGTTAGAAGATTAATAAAGTTGATTAGGTAAAAAGTACATTCAATTGCTAGATATGAAAGGTAGAATCAAACAAAAAGATTTCTTAAAGAAATATGATAGATGGACAATTTGATTGCATTTGAATTAGCAAAGATTAAAGTGGTTAATGTTAATCATGGCATGATCTATTCAAGTCGTTAGTTTTGGTCATAATCAAGCTTTAGATCAACACCAATTCATTTCTTTGCACGAAACAAACTAAATTCTTATATTTTTATTATTATTATTATTATTATTATTATTATTATTATTATTTTGTATTTGAAGTTATCAAAAATTAAATTTTAATTATTAAAATTAAATGCTTGACAGTTTACCAACAGGTCAGGTAACTATTGACATCTTAATTTTTTTCTTTTGATACAAATTGTTATAAGTGTTTTAAAAACACTTGTTAAGGTGATATTTAAAAAAATTATTAAATACATTATCAGCAAAATTTTTTAATTTCATAAGTTGAGTTAAAATAGTAACACATGTTCTTTAGTGCATATTTAAAAAAATAATTTAAAAAAAAAAGAGATATGTGTCAACATTTCAACCCCGCTTGTAAATTTAAAACATTTTACTATTAATGTATAAAAAAATTTCTCTTAAAGAAATATAGTACTTGTTAAACTGATCTTTCATACATTGAACAAGTTTTTTGAATGAAAATAATGATGAATGCCTTAATTAAGTTAAAAAAAATTTTACACTACAAAAACAAAAGGTAGTTCAAGTTGACGTGGAAGAATGTGTTTTTCAAGATCATCCAGAGACAAAATTGGGCCCCAATAAAATTTGAGATACCCCTGATCATATTATAAAAAGTGAAAAAAAAAAAAAAAAAACGAATACAGCTAACCTTCTTGTGAAGAAAACTCAAATAAAAAGTTTTGTTTCAGACTGCATGTTTATATAATAATAATAATAATAATAATAATAATAATAATAATAATAATAATTTTATTATTATTATTATTGTCTTGCTCGTCTATCTTAGATTTCATGTCATTGCCTTTATTTAATATTAAGGGCAAGCAAGAGATTCTAAAACTTTATTTTAAATTTCAAATTAAGTTTCATTATATGTTAATTTATTCTAATTTTAGGTTGATTTGAATTTATTGGTTTTTTTATTGTCTTTTTGCAATATTTAATTCTTTTTCAACATAAGGATTAGTGATAATAAATTTGAAAATCAAGATGGGGATGCAGATGTTTCAATGGCAAGAAGATTTTAGAACCTTTAGATACTAATGACTTTGTTCAATTCCATCCTAGGTAGGTTTATTCCAATCTTATTGTTGGTTTCATTTGGTTTATTTCTTTGATTTGGTTGTTTATTAATATATTATGCAATATATATATATATAAATATATATATATCGAACAATTATTTGATTATAATGTAATTATTTTGGTACAAAAGAGATCATGAAATTTGAAAAAGGGATTATAAGCTCTAACATTTGAACTCAACAAAATCATCTCATAAAATAAATATATGAACTAATTAGGTTAAATCTTATGTTTATGAGATAATGTTTACTTGTAAAATATAACGATAAAAAAAAAAAAGCATGCAAATAAAAACTTGAGATTGATGTATAAGAAAGAGAGAGAAATTGATGTACACGGTTAATGCTGATGTGAATCAAACGAAAAGGATCATTAAAAGAAATTATCTATATATAAAACTAAGGAAAAGCTAGAGTACAAAAGGTGTTTAAAAATAGTTAAAAGTGTTTAGTAAACAAAATACACATGGTGAAATGGTGTATGTTCCCTTAATCATGATTGCCGCCTTGACTGAAACCTTAGAGAAATGGGAAAGGGTTAATAGTGGAAGAGTGAATGGATTGGAAGAAAAAGTATGAAAGCTTTAAATGAAGCCATTTGGTGTGCCAATACCAATATACCATATAATTTATTGGAGAGAAAAAGAAAAAAAAAGTTGTCACTCGGCATATGTATACTTTATTTAGAAACGAAGAAGAGCAGTAATAAATAAATCTTATAATTTTAAATATGATATAAAGATATAATATGAAAGTAATAAAAATATAAAAATGATATAATTTATAATTTTAATAAAAATTATATATGGATTAGATAAAAATAAAAATAAAAATATTTCATGTTTGACTTATCTATATGAATTAAAATATAATATTTTTATATTTTATACATATTTTATATAAAATAAATAATTTATACAAATGATCAAATCTGCTAATAAAAAATGTTAGCCAATATTTTAACCAATATTTTAAAAGGAAATGATAATTTATCAGCCACTTTATTTTCAGCTTTCTTCTTTCATCATTCATAGATTCCCTTGGAGATTATGGCGAATCTGGTTAGGACCATGAAAATTTTAACGGCATGCTTTTTCTAAAAATTGGCTTCTTAACTAGGGCGGTCGGCCCACGCGCATGTTTATCGCTGCCCTTTTTAGTGGAGTTTGGGGCCCCTTTTGCCTCCACTCTCTTTTTTCTTTTCGAGGTATCTGCCCCCCATTTCCAATTATGAATCAACCGAATGAATGCTCCCACGAGTGCATATTCTACTTCAAAATCATAATATTCTTTCTCTTTCGTGTAATAATTATAATTAAAGATGTTAATAGGTAATGTATAAATATAGTAAAATATTATCTATCTTCATCGTTAGATTTTTATATTATATTTATCTTTGTATTTATGTTCAACGAATATTTTTAATTTATACTCATTTTTATTTCTGTTGATATTTAATGAGTATGGGTAATTTTTATATTTTAAATTAAAAAAAAAACTAAAATTATTTTTTATTCTTTTTTATTTTTATCATGTGTATTTAAATAATTTTTTTATAAATATATATTAATATATATTTTTTAATAAAAATATATTGATTCTAATCAATCTAAAATAATAATTTATATTACTTAATAAAAAATTTATTTATTAAATATATATAAACATATATAAAGTACGAATATAAATACGAGACGAATATTATATTATCTATCATATTTTTATACTCACAATATAATATTTATTTTTATCGCCATTCAAATAAAAAATTAAATTCTTAAGTAAAATGCACATATCTAATTTTAATTATCTAAAATTTAAAATTACCCAGTGATAACATGACACATCATTGTACTCGCAATGCTTTTGTTATGTTAACGGGGAAAGGTTTCAAAAAAGAGTTAGGGTTTCTAAGTTCTAACATGACTTAAGCAAGTGCTGAATATGACGTACATAATGAAACAATTCAAATAAATTTATATTTTTTATATCGATAATAAAGTTTTTAAGCTTTATAAAAAGGATTAAACTCCTATCACGTATTCATTCTATTATTAAACTAATTATTTTTTTGGATATAGCCTAATTGAGCATATCGCAAACCCTCTAATCCAATTTGTAAAGTTTTAAAGCTTGCAAAATCATATTTACGAGTACATTTTTTAATATAATATATGTTGCAGTCTAAAGATAAAATAAAAAATTATAGATATAAAAATTTGAATATTAAATTTGTTAATTATCATTTTTTAAAAGATGATTGCTTAAATCAATTAAGTTAAACATTGAATTCTTATTAATAATACTTTCTTTTTTACTTTTTCTTGTTTCTTCCAATGAAAATTGAACATGCTTTCTCCCTTTTATGTCAAAGCTTTTGTTCTTAAACTATTTATGGATAAAATATCTTTACTATATAAAGTTCCACGCTGAAAATAAAAATCATTAATATGCAATGTGTACAAGGTTTTAGTTTCCTACGGACTAGAATAGGCAAAAGATATATGCTTTTGTAATGGGTCCAAAAAGTGGATTAATAAACTAAAGAGAGCATAACAACATGTTTCATTTTTTCCTCAAGCTTTTGCTTGCCGCCACATCATGAAATTTGAAGGATATGAACAGTTTTTTTAGGCCATTGAGAGCCCCACAGAAGGGGCATTGAATTAGAGTTTAGGTAGCAATCTTTCCCAAAATCTTTTTTTATTCATCACTTTCTTTCACATGAAATAAAATTCTATTACAATGTAATGGCCCATCCATTTTTATTCAAAAACCTTATCTTCTTCAATACCACTAAAAGGTTCTACATTGTTCTTCAATGGAGTAAAGGTGATAGAAAAGGAGACTTAATTTTTTGTAGACTACACACATTTTATCATTTTGGGTTTTCCTTTTTAATTGTATAACTACTTGGATGAGTAAGATTAAGACACTTGACCATTAAATATTTTCAATTTGTAGTCTTTGAAATAATCAATGAGATTTTGCCGGCAGGTCTATGTGTACCAATCATTTTATAACACATAATTAATTTTGCAATAATATTAATTTTTCTCTTTTGGTTTTTTAGGATTAAAAAAAAATACTTGATTGATTTCTTTTTCTTTTTCTTTTTGGGTCTTTTAGGATGAAGCCTTGGATGTGTGATGGCTCCCATTTTCAAAGTACAAATTTGTAATTAATAAGCAAACAAAAGAAAAAAGATCATGCTACAATTTGAGATCATTCTTTCATGGAATAAAAACTCTCTTTGGTGCTGTTTGGATGATTCAATAAAGTTTTAGCCAGCTTAACCTCTTTTTTTTTTTTTTTAATTATCATTCATTGTTGTATCAAAAAGAAAAATATATAATTTGGATGTATATACATATTTTTTACAACTAAAGGTGGTAAAGTTAATTCAAGTCTAAAAATTCGTTCAAATCAATTCAACATGAATCAACCTGAATTGGTAAAAGAAAGTAAAAAATCAAAACCTAAAAAAATTTGATCTCGAAAAAATTCAAACCAGAAAAAATTCGAATAAAAAAAGTTTGAAATTGATACAATCTTAATATGTTATAACCCGAATCCATATTAATTCGAATCCAAGGTCAATCCATATAAAACTTGTAAAAACTCGAATTATAATATGAGAAAACTGAAACTATAATTATATGATTTTTAAATAAATAAAAATAAATATTTTTCTTAACTAAAAGTTTTAAATTTTCAATATGTTATTATTCATAATGTTTAAACAATTATATCAATAATAATCAACAAAATTAATGTTAAATTTTTAATTTTGAAATAAATTTAATTTGAAACACACTAAATATTAATATCTAATGATTTTTAATATTTTCATCTCTTATATTTACAATAATTATCAATATAAAACAAAAAAAAATAATATCATTAATTTAAAATTTAATTTCATTATAAAATATTAATTTGCAATATATTATTGATTTATTGTACTTATTCCATATAATTAAATCTTAATTTTAATATATTGATAATTTAAATATAAAAAAATTATATCATAATTTTAATATTTGATTTAATTTGATGTTTTGAGAAAAATATTAATACCATTACTAACAAAAAATTAACTTTAAATTATATTTTTTAATGTTTCAAACATATTATATTAAAATATTAATTATATTTGAAAATAAAAAAAATTTATCTTATAAATTAAAATATGTTATTTCAAAATTGAAATATAAAGATGAAAAAGGTTAAATAATTAAATTCAACAATTCAATATCCTGACAAATATAATAAAACAAAATTTGTTCTTCAATTCCTATAATTTAATAATTAAAGTTTTCAAATTTCTAAAAATAATGCATATTCATCAAAATCAAGTCACCAAAATATCCAAAATTTTGACCCTGCAAATTATAATCAAAGTAACATAATTATTGTTAATAAAAAATTTTCAAATTTTTTTGTCAACAAAAAAAATTATTATAAAGTAAAAGATCAACATACAATGCAATAAGAAACTCTTAATATTCTTCCATAGGATAACCAATTCAACAATATTGCTATAATTTTTCACAAGACAACTAATTCTTTTTAATAATGTTTATTATTCAACTATGTGAAATTTGAATATTTTAGCTTTTATTTGAATTTGTATGATGGACTAAAAAATAATGGATAATATTTAAAGATAAAATTTATATATAATATATTAATATAATTATATTATTTTAAAAATTTTAAAATTAACATTTTTATAATATTTTTATTTTATTAATCCTTAATTCAAAATTACAAAAATATGTTTATAACTTATAAAATTTAGAATAGTTTTCGAACTTATCTAAATAGTAAGTCCATCTAACTTGAGTTGAACTGAATTTGAAATAATTGCATCTGAAATGATTTAAACTCGAAATTATCCAAATATGAAATTATTTGAATTTAAAAAATATTGAATCCAAAAGTATCTAAATCCAAAAAAATATAAATCTGAGATGATCTGAACTCAAAATAAACCCTAATCTAAAAGATCTGAATCCAAAAACAGATCAATTTGAACCTGTTCGAACCGGGCCGTTTGCCATCTCTAAGCCCTTTCACTTTTACAAAAAGCTGTATACTTTGGAATAAGAGTAATAATTTTCATCTCAGAAAATTGTATATGGAATGACACCAAATCAGCAATCCTAGGCCAACATGAGAAAAAGAAAAAAAATTGTAAATCTTTATAATAATTTAGCCCAATAGAATTTAGCATCGGCAGGAGTTAGATTTACCAAATCCCCTCTCCTTACGCGTCAAACTTTGATTCCCTCAACTCGAACCTTAAAGGCTTAAACTGCCTCTAACCCAAAAAAGAAACCCAATGCAATGACCAAAAAAAACAAGCTGCGGGCTTGAGAGAAAAGAATTCAATGCACTTCCGCAAATTTCTGTTAGAGCCCATTTACTATAAATAAAATATTATTCTTTGGGTAAGTTTTTACCTTATATTTATGGTTTATTTTTTTATTGTTAATATGCCTCTTAATTTTTTTGGTACTACAAACTAAATGTTGATGTTGCTTTAGACTCGAAAATTAATTAGACTTATATCCTATCTGTACTGCAAGATGCTAATAGAATACTTGTATGGTATGATATAATATTTTAAGGCAAAATTGATAATCTATGAAAGTTTTAATTGAGGTTTGTACATATGAGTTCTAAGGAAATATATGAATTTTTGAAGAAATGAATTAATTTTAAAAAATCAAGGTAACTATCGAATTCAATAGTAAAGATAAATTTGAGATGCTAAAGCGCAAAGACATAGAAGAATTCATATGAGACAAAATGACATTTAAATGATTGAGAAGTACCAAGTTCTTAATGGTTTAGTAAATTAAAATTTTAATTATAATATAATTTTTAATTAAAAATAGAAAAAAGTTATCCAAGAATTAAAAATTTTGGCTAAATATAATTTTTGTCAAATTTCAAGAGAAGTCAATACACTAATTTAAAACATGTAATTAGAGTTCTAATTACAATAAAATATACATGTCTTCTATGACATAACTCAAGTTCTCATTTCTAACAATAATTAATTTGAACTTACAGTTTTCTACCATGATGCCATGTGTCAACTTTCAATCTATTCTTTGAAACTTTATATCTTTCCTTTTCTTTATTCGTTTCGTACATTTATTGTCCTACCATTTTTTTTCAAAAATTAAACTCTTGCGGTTGCTAATAACTATACTATTGACTTTAATTGAATAAAGAAAAAAAAAAAAAACTACCCAACTTCTTCTTCTTTTTCTCAATTGTCCATTCTTTTTTTTTTTTTTTTGAGAATTTCAATTGTCATATCTTGCATTTGCTTATCCTCAACTGTTCGTTATTTGTTTTTTAAAAATTCAGTTATCATACATCACATCTGATTATGATTCTCAAGAAAAAAGTTTCTACTATTAAAGAAAAAGAATACCCAAATCCTTTCATGTTTCTTATCCTCGAATCCAATTGTTTGATTTTTTTTTTCCTTAGGAACAAACATTCTTTCATCTTCCATTTTTCTTTTCATAGGAAAGAGTCATGATAAACATCCATTTTGATTATGCAAATTTTAGATTCCAAAAGTCTTCTGTTTCAAGTTGAAACGATTAAATATTGAAGATTGCAAAAGGGATCTACGTTATTTCGACAACAACATTGGAAACTTGACTCAAAAAAAGGTAAAATTCATTAACAAAATCTTTTTTTTATGATTAAATAAATGGGTTAGCCTTCTATTTCAGTCCTTTTTATTTCTCTCTTCCGATTCTTCTTCTTGCATAAAAAATAAATAAACAATTTTTGTGATACTTGAACAACCTTTTTTTAATTATTTATATTTAATTTATATTATTTACATTCTATTATTTGTTTTCTTGCAATATTTGAACAATTAAGTATGAATGCTACAACCAACATGATAAACTAAGAACAATTTTTCTTATACAAAAAAAGGAAGCGAAAGGAACTTGCAACGGACTAAGTAATTATAAACACCCTAATTGATTTGAACCCAAATCCATTGGGCTTAATCCAATAAGGTCTAAGCTTAGGCCATTGGGCCTAGTCCAATGGGATCCAAATAGGCCTAATGGTTTATTTATTTGATTTTTTATTTTATTTTAAGATAATAAGATATTAGCAAAAAAAAAAAAAAGGAAAAGATAAAATTTGGCCGTGTGAACGCATGCTGGTAGATTTTAAAAGGATTAAATTTGTTGAAGGAAAATTCGAAGTTTATGACAATATCAAAATCTTGTCAAAAGTTGAGTTAATCAGAGATTTTTTTTAAATTTTTCTATAAAATTGGCACACACAGAACAGAAAGAACAAAATAGAAAAGGGGAGAGAACAAAAAGGAGAAACACAGAGAGGAAAAATCAGAAACAGAAACCTATCACAGAAGAAATACAAAAACAAAACAAGCAGAGAAAAAAGAAAAATTTTGGAGCCTTTTGAAAAAAAATAAAAATTTTTTCTAGAAAATTTTCAGATTTCGATGAAATTTTCTGACGTCGATTGAATTTTTGGTGAGTTTTCTGACGCCGGTTGAACTTCTTGGCATGTTATCTAGAATTTGACATAGATTCCAATGTTGATTGAATTTTTCGATGAACTTTCGATTAACCAACCCAAATTCTGATGACTTTTCCTAAAATTCGATGAATATTCAACCGAAGTTTTTTGACTCCTAGAAAGAGAGGGAGAAAAAAATAAGGGGAAGATGGAGGGAGAAAAGAGGATCTAAAGCAAAAAAAAAATTTTGGCCTTTTATAAACGACGTCGTTTTAGTGTTAAGTGAATTCCAGGATCCACGCGTTTTCACTTGGGCGACCTGACACGAGCACTGACAAGCGTTTCAACCTGTTACCCAAACCCTGCTGCTAAGCCGAGCCGAATCGAGCCGTGCCTACAAACCATTTTCGTGCCTCAAGCCGAGCCAATTCTAGCTGAGCCGAGCCGCGTAATTTTTTTTCTTTTATTTATTTATTTATTATTATTATTATTATTATTATTTTTGTTTAGTTATTTGTTTATTAAATTGAAATTATTTATTTATTTAAATAAGTATTCTTTAATTTTTTTTAATGATGTTTTTTCCTAAAATAAAAAATAAAAAATATATATTTTTAAGAAAAAGTTGAAAGTATCAATTTTCCTTGAAAATAAAGAAATAGAAATTTTTATAAAAAATATTTTTGAGAAAAAGTTGAAAGTATCAATTTTCCTTGAAAAAAATATTTTTCTTGAAAAATAAAATTTTAAAAAATATTTTTAGGAAAAAAGTTGAAAGTATCAATTTTCCTTGTACAAAAGCAATGCATTTTTTTAATGAAAAGAAAAAAATTTATATCAAAAGTTGAATCATTATTCCTTTTTTCTCATTTTATTTTATTTCTTTATTTCTTGAAAAATTTTTTATGTTAAATAATCTGACGATGGAGTCTCTGCAAGAGAAATAGTAGTTTTCCTGCATATTCTTGATGTGAGAGAATTTTTCTTAATTTTTTGTCAAAAGTATTGGAGTTAATTAAAAATAATTTTTAATAATTAATTACTTGATAAAATTTGTAAGACTTATTGGATAACATGAAATTAAGTTGGTACCATCTTTCGATCGATGTTGTGAGGGTGTTATAACCTTCCTCACTTATAATCGAACTCCCAAACATTATTTTGGTTAATAAACCCGAACCTATTCTTTTTGGGACCTTTAAGTTTAGGTGTCCCTTGAAAGAATAGATTCTTTAGGTGGTCAATCGCACCTAAACAAAAAAGATTGGTGGCGACTCTTTAAGTTAATGTCTAGCAATAGATCCCCAGATCTAGACGTTATGACAGTTTGGTGACTCTACTGGGGACAAGTCGAGAGTCAGGCCAGCAAATAAATTTGTGTTATCTAAAAGCCTAATAAAATTAAACTTTTTGTATAGATTTTTTTATTCATTCATTCTATTTATCTATTTCATTAACTCTATCATTTATATGCATGTGCATAACATGAGCTCTATACCTGAGCTCCGTCCCTTTAGGAGGGAGTAAAGTACTTATTGCTTTTCGTGAGATTTTAATACCTCCGCAGTGGCTAGCGAAATACTTTCACTCAGATTGAACCTTTTTCGCTTGCAACCTGTAATTGGTGAGGATTAGGGTGCTTTATTAGTCTGTGATGGACAATGATGTAAGAAATAATTTGGAAACCTTTAGACTTTAGCCTTAAACCACATACAGTGAACCTTAGAAGTGCCTAACCTTAAGATAGAGCCCTTCCTACCCAGTGATAGATATACCCCAAAACTAGGACACAAGAAAGAATAAGTTATGTTGATCTAATCGTTTTGATTATTTGTCTTTGTGCATTTGCATTATTGTGTCATGCATTATTTTTATTGTCATATGTAACATTGTGCATCTGCATCACTTTCATTTTATCTGTGAAATTAACCATGTTATTTGTCTGATTTTGTGCATCTGCATCACTTCATTCTATACATCATTTTCATGAACATGTTTTAACATTATCATTTGCATCATTCTCATTTCATCTATGAAAATGTACATTTCATTCGTGCATCAACATATCATACATAAAGCATTGCATGACATTTCTAATTGTGGTGCTAAAGGTTCAAGGATAGCTCCACCAAGCAACCTCACTCACCAATACAATACAAGGGCTCGAGCCAAACCAATGGAACAAGAAAGTTTCAATCATCTTGAAAGGATAAGAAAGCCCAAGAGAAGCTAGAAAGAGAGTTGAATAGGATTTTGGAGGCTTTGAACAAATTAAACAAGGGAAAAGGTATAAAAAAAAACACTAGTCAACAATACCATCCATCACAATAAGTGGATGACCCACTGTACCCTCTTGGTTTTGGGTCCCATCAAGTTCAACCCGCACAAAGTCCATCGCCCCAGTAGTTCACATATCTTATAGGGTATACATACCCTAAAATGCCATCAGTTTCAAATCCACCACAGTACCAGAACTACATAAATCCTGTCTTTACTGAAAAGATAGTAGAACCAATACCAGTCCTTAATTTGATGATCTAGAGGATAAAAAAAATTAAGGCTTAAGGAGAAGGAGACTTTAGAAGCCTCAAAAGCTGAACAAAAAATGAACCTATTAAAGGAAAAGTTACGGGCCATAGAGGGCACTAGTTTTTATGGTTCAGTGAATGCTACTGGACTTTGTTTAGTCCCAGATGTGGTTATTCCTCCAAAATTCAAGATTTTCAGAGTTTGAAAAATATGATGAAACAAAGTGTCCGAAGACTCACATTATCATGTACTATCGAAAAATGACTGCTCATGCTAATAATGAGAAGCTATTAATGCATGTGTTCCAAAACAGCCTCACGGGCTCTGCTGCTAAATGGTATGTCTAGTTGGACAAAACCCATATTCATTTTTGAAGCGATATGGCCCATGCCTTTATTAGTCAATATCGATATATTGTAGACTTGGTCCTTGATCACTTTTCTTTACAAAATATGGAGAACAAAATAACTAAATTATTTAAAGAATATGCCCAGAGATGGAAGGACATAACCTCTCAAGTGTAGCCTACGTTAACTGAGAAAGAGACTACGATATTGTTTATCAGCACTTTGAAATCTCCTTATTATGAAAAGATGATAGGGAATGCCATAAAAATTTTTATTGATATGGTAATCTCATGCGAAATCATTGAGAATGCTATTAAAAATGGAAAATAGAAAAGAGGAGAAACTAGGAAGACGCTAAAGAAGAAAGAGGTTGAAACTTAAGTTGTGAGCTTTGATAGACAGTTCAGGGGCTATCAACCTTATCCACTATAAGGTTACTCTCCGTACTATCCTGTTGTGAATAATATCTCACCTTACCAATCATATCAATAACCAGCTTATCCACAGTTAGCCTTTCAACTTCAAGGCATAACAACCAAGAAAGGGGTGTAAAATGATCTCAAGATAATCAAGAAAGGGCACATACCCTATCCCCATGACTTACACTGAATTATTCCTAGAACTGATCAAAAACAACTTGGTATCTCCAGTTATTCTAGAACCGTTGAAGTCACCTTATCCAAAGTGGTATGATGCTAATACGACGTGTGATTATCATAATGAGAACATGGGTCATTCTATCGAAACTTGCCCTACTTTTAAACATAAAGTGAAAAGTTTGATCCAGAAATGCTTAGTGAGTTTTGATGAATCAAGGAGGCAAGAAGTCAATAAAAGTCCTTCACCTGATTGCACAGAAGCATAATTTTAGAGATAGATGTCAAAGCTAGTTGAAAGCTACGTGTCATTTTAGGATTTCTTTTAAAGTAATGTTAGGATTTCTTTTATGCAATAGGATTTCATTTGTTATCATTTCAATAAAAGGGAAGTTAATGCATTTTATTACATTTTCTTTTTCATTCTACCATTGTTCCATTTTTTGTTACCTTTCATAACTTTTCATTCCCATTCTTCAATTCCAAACGATGAATGTTTAGACAATGATAGCAATAATTTTGAGATTTAATTTTGAGAACTCATTCACATTGATTTAAGAAGATTATTTGAGCAAAAGAAGCTAACTCTAGCAGATGTGACATTAATATGACTTGAAGAGATGCAATATTTTATAATGATCCATAAGCCTGTTTTTGTTCAATAGATGATGTTTAAGGAAAGTATTCACATTTGAGATGAAAAATGATAAATTTTCTTTTACCATTTGAAAAACCATTCATTGCTATCCCTTTGAGCCTGCTATGATTTCTTTTTTTAAAAGAACGCTGACAAAGGATCACCCTTTACACTAAAGGATAATTTTTGAGAAAGAAAAGAGCCTAAAGATCATAAAAGGTCTAAAAAAAAGTAAAAAGAAAGAAAAAGAAAAAAAAATGAATGCCACAAACAAGTTAGGGCAAAGTAATGAAAATTTTTTTATGAGAAATGAGATGGAAAAAGGGAAAAAGTAATGGAAATGGGCAAAATGCCAGGTTGTTTCAAATGATAAGAAATGATCCTTTGGTTTTAAACCTTTTAAACACATGTTTTGAGCCTATTTTAACCATTTCTTTCATGACCCCTCACTATGGCCTACGTTACAACTTTTAAAAGTTTATTTGGATCAAATGTAAGTGCTTGAATTAAACAATCATATGTTGGACTAAGGCATGCTCGTGATGGAATAATGGAATCATGCTATATTACTCTAGAGATTGATGTGTGAGAGATGTCAACAATGGATGAAAGATGAGAAAAAGTAAAAAAGGCAAAAAAAAAAAAAAGAAAAAAAAGAAAAAATAATGAAGAAGAAAAAATGAAGACTCAAATTGAAAACCCGAAAAGGTAATTTGGGTAGAAAAATCTCTGAGTTGAGAGTTGGATAAATAATTCACATGGCTGGAAGGTTAAGGACATCTGAAGATCTCTCAAAGCTGGGGTAAAGTTTAATAAGCTAAAAATAAATTCGGCAGTAAATGGAATGAGTTTTTGAAAAAGAATCCTGGATTAATGTGTAGAATTGTTTAAATATTCATTGTTTGAATATACCACTCATCCCAATGACATGCATCCAATTTGTTTCTTTCCTCAATTATTTTTGTACCAAACCCACTCTTCATTGATTGCTTTTTTTTTCCAATGTACCTTGTGCTCTTTTATTCTTACATACCTAAAATGAATCAAAGAAATGTATGATTGCATTGTGATTGTCAAGAATTGAAATGATAATGAATGAATGAATATATGCTTAAAAGGTTCTTGTATTCCTTTGAAAAGAAATCCAGGGTGATGGAAGGTAAAATGATGAAGAGATGGCAAAAACTTAAAAAATGGCACATGAGATGGTCAAATGATGAACATGGTGATGGATTGCTCAACAAGATGAATGGAGGGCAAAAATCTAAAAAGATGATGTGATCAAGAGATGAATAGTGTGATAGATTGGTTGATATAACTTGTGAGTTGTGATTGAGTGATGAAAATGATATGGGGCAATGGATGAAACTGATTAAGTGATAAAAGATAAAATTTATTTTGAGATGACTAGTGCTAAGAAGCTCAAAATGACAGAGTTTTGAGAGCCATATTACCATAATTATTTAAGATTTCGTGACATTATTAACGTCCACATTACATGCATCATGTTGGCATCATTGCTTGAATAGTACATGCACATAATTTGATGAATTAAAACTTTGTTTGGTCATGCATGGCACTATGAGAATCTAGGTTGTTGCATTTGCATCATTAAGAAGGCATTTGCATCTATGGTCATGACATTCATTCATGCAATTTTTAAGTTACTTGAAAAACAAATTGTGAATATTTTGATGAGAATCTTTGAATTTCAAATGAGAATCTTTAAGTGTCAAATGAGAATCTTTGAATGTCAAATGAGAATCTTTGAGGTGTGAAACTCAAAATTTATCGAATGTGAATCTTTGGATTCAAATGAGAATATTTGAATTTTAAATGAGAATATTTAATTGTCAAATGAGAATATTTGAATTTCAAATGAGAATCTTTGAGGTGTGAGACATAAAATTTGTCGAATGTGAATCTTCGAATTCAAATGAGAATCTTTGAATTTCAAATGAGAATCTTTGAGATGTGAAACCCTAAAGTTTGTTGGGTGTGAATCTTTGAACTAATGCAAGGCTTTGAACTGTTGGATGTGAATCTCCAAAATTCAAACAAAAAGCTTTAAACTCAACTTTTAGATGCGAATCTCTAAATATTTGAGTGAAAACCTTTGAACTTAGATGTGAAACTCTAAGATTTTTTGAATGTGAACCTTTAAAATTCAAGCGAAAAACTTTGAACTTTTCAGATGTGAATCTCCAAAATTTGAATACAAAATGTTATATGTGAGTCTTGCAATTTGCAAATGCGAATCTTGCAAATCTGAATTCTTGCATACCTGAAATCTTGCAAGTTTGAATTCTTGTGAAATTGAAATTTTGAGAACCAAATTTTAGTGGATTCTTACGAAATTGAAAGGTTATTACGAATCTAAACCTTTGGAATTTTGAACTCAAATTGTGAATCTTTGAGTTTCTATTACAAATTTTATCAGATCTAATTTACGACTCCTGTAGACATGATTGTCAAGGAACATTTATTTTTCAAATCATGGTTGCCTTTGTTTAGAGGAGCAATTTAATTTTTTTAAGTCATGGTTGCCTCTGTTTAGAGAAACAATTTATTTTTTTGAAGTTGTAGTTGCCTCTGTCTAGAGAAGCAATTTACTTTTCAAAGTTGTTGAGCCTCTGATTATAGGAGCTTTATTTAATTTTCAAAAACTGTTGAGCCTCTGATTAGAGGAGCTTTTATTTATTTTTTCAAAGTCATTGAGCTTCTATTTAAAGGAACTATGTTTACTTTTTCAAAAAAAAAAAAACAAACAAAAAAAAAAGAGATGTGTCAAGTTGCTTGGGTGTCTACATCTTTGCACAATTCTTGTTTCATAAAAAATGTGCAAAGAGGGGCAACTGTAGACACCATAATAGGTCTGGGCCTAAGCCTATTGGGCCTGGTCTAATAGGGTCTGAGCTTAGGCCATTAGGCCTAGTCCAATGGAATCCAAATAGGCCTAATGGTTTATTTATTTTGATTTATTTTATTTTATTTTAAGATAATAGGATATTAGCAAAAAAAAAAAAGATAAGATAAATTTTGGCTGTGTGAATGCATGCTGGTAGATTTTAAAAGGATTAAATTTGTTGAAGGAAAATCCAAAGTTTCTGATAATATCAACACTTGTCAAAGGTTGAGTTAATTATGATTTTTTTAAATTTTTCTATAAAATTGGCACACACAGAACATAAAAAACAACACAGAAAAGGGCAGAGAACAAAAGGGAGAAACACAGAGAGGGAAAATTAGAAACAGAAGCCAATCACAGAAGAAATACAGAAACACAACAAGCAGAGAAAAAAGAAAAATTTTGGAGCCTTTTGAAAAAAAATAAAAATTTTTTGTGGAAATTTTCTAAAAAATTTTTAGATTCTGATGAATTTTTTTGGCGCCAATTGAATTTTTTAGTGAGTTTTTCAGTGCTGGTTTTCGATGTGTTACTCGAAATTTAGCGTAAATTCCAATGCTGGTTGAATTTTTTGGTGAGCGTCTGGTGAACCAACCCAAATTTCGGTGACTTTTTTCAGAATCTGATGAAGATTTAACCGAAGTGTTTTTGCTCTTAAAGAGAGAGAGAGAAAAGAAAGGAAAGAGAGAAAGGGGAAAAGAGGATCTGAAGTAGAAAAAAAGAATTTGGCCTTTTATAGGGCCTTGAAACAACATCATTTTAGTGTTAAGTGGTTCTTAGGATCCGTGTGTTTTCATTCGGACGACCCGACCTGAGCGTTGATCTGCGTTTCAACCCGTTACCCAAACCTTACTGTTGAACCAAGTCGAGCCGAGTCACGTCTCTCAAGCCATGCCTACAAGCCATTTTCATGCCTCAAGTTGAGCCAATTCCAGCTGAGCCGAGCCATGTAATTTATTTATTTATTATTATTATTATTTGTTTAGTTATTTATTAATTAAATTGAAATTATTTATTTATTTAAATAAGCATTCTTTAATTTTTTTAATGATGTTTTTTCCTAAAATAAAAAATAAAAAATAATTATTTTTAAGGAAAAATTAAAAGTGTCAATTTTCTTTGAAAATAAATTTTTTTAAAAATATCTTTTGAGAAAAAGTTGGAAGTACTAATTTTTCTTAAAAATAAAATTTATCAAGAAAAACATTTTAAGGAAAATTGATGAAAAGTTCAAAGTATCAATTTTCCTTAAAATAAAAACTTCTAAATGTTTTAAGGAAAAGTTGAAAATATTAATTTTTCTTATACAAAAGCAATGAGTTTTTTTAATGAAAAGAAAAAGATTTATATCAAAAGTTGAATCATTATTCCTTTTTTCTCATTTTATTTTATTTTTTTATTTTATTTCTTTCTTTCTTGAAAATTTTTTTATGTTAAATAATCCGATGATGGAGTCTTGTAAGAGAAACAGTAGTTTCCCTGCATACTCTTAAGGTAAGAGAATTTTTCTTAATTTTCTATCAAAAGTATTGGAGTTAATTAAGAATAATTTTTAATAATTAATTACTTGGTAAAATTTTTAAGACTTATTGGATAACATGAAATTAAGCTGGTACCATCTTTTGATAGGCGTTGTAACGGTGGTACAACATTCTTCACTTGTAATCGAACTCTCGAACCCTGTTCTGGTTAGTAGACCCGAACCTATTCTTTTTGGGACCCTTAAGCTTAGGTATCCCTTGAAAGGATAGATTCCTTAGGTAGCCAATCGTACCTAAACAAAAAAGATTAGTGGCGACTCCTTAAGTTAATGTCTAGCAATAGATCTCCAGATCTAGACGTTATGACAGTAATAAAACAAGTACTACAAAACTTTCATTTTAATTAGTTCTTTTATTTTATAACATGATACAAAAGATTATTGATTATATAATTCGTTAGTCTGAAATGAGTCTAATATAACAAAACATCTTCTAACTTTATTACATATGATGATTTTCATGCTGCAGTTATAGATAAATGTTTTTATTTATGCTTTGCACGTATTTGCATACTTTAATTACAATATTATATCACAAACTTCTTGATATATTAAAATAAGATAAGTAGATAAATTTTATATTCAATTATCAACTAGACAATATCTATTTTTATTAAACTATTGAAAATTTATCAATGTTTAAAGTTTGTTAATCATTTATAATTTATAATGCCGCAACAACGCATAGGAAACTAATTAATGTAGTATTATTTTTAGGTATTATTATTACTAATGGAAAAGAAAGAGTATGAGGTCTTATGTTTTTATAAAAGAAAAAAATTATTTGTGTGAAGGTTTTGAAAATAAAAAAGAAAATAACAAGTCTATTTTGAACTTCTATAAGGTTTGACAATTGACTATTAGGATTTAATAAAAATTGTTTAAAAAAGATTCGGTTAATAATCCAGTCATATGTTACCATGCGTTCGATGCAACGAATATCGCTCTTATCCACGCACCGCTTTTAATTTGTACTTGATCTGTGTCTATAAAAAAGCCTTTTCATAGGATGTTGTAATCAAAGTCTAAACCTTGTCTTGCTGAAGCTTTGATTAATTTATCATCTTATGTCTTTCATTTACCCAAAATATTTTATTTTTATCTTTACGTCTAATTTATTTGTAGTTAATACTCTCACGTATTCTTTTACCTGATTTGTATGATTTGTTTTTATTACTTGATTTAGGCTTATTTGTTACGTGCTTTCACCTGATTTATATGGTTAGTCTTTATTACTTGATTTAAGCTTATTTTTTGTGATTTAGTTATTTGGGATTGTTTTGATTTTGATATTTTATAAGTTTTTTTTTTGTTTTTAAAACTCGCCTAATTATTTTATTTTCTACCTTATTATATATATTTATAGCTTTTATTAGGCTTATTTGTTATGTGTTTTCACTTGATTTGTAGCTAATACTCCCACATATGATTTTGCCTGATTTATATCGTTCATCTTTATTATTTAATTTAGGCTTATTTATTATGATTTATTTATTCAGGATTATTTTGATTTTGGTACTTTGCAAGATTTTCTTGGAAGGAGGTAACAAGGTTAAAATCCATGCCCACATGCCTTTATCAAAACCTCTTAGCCATTAGGTCAAGAGGTGGAAGGCACCTTGTTATGTAATTATTTAAACCAAAAGTGCTAAGTTATTGATTGACATTTGATTCAATATTTATGAACACATGGTTCAACTGTAATGCACCAAGTTTCATGCTTTTATCATAAACTAATAGATAATAGATATTTACAAAATAATCTTTTTATGTGAATAATTCAATTAATTCATTCAATCGAAACTCCATTGATGCAAAAATTAACTATTAAAATTAATTTCTAATAATACAATCAATAGTTTTACAACATATTAAAACATGAAAAAAAATGAAATTACAAATATAACAATCTAAATTTAATTCATGGATACTTATACTATTTAATATGTATGTTAAACTTAAATTACAACTAAACAATAATTAAAATCATCTATAATTAATTAGGTTCATCGATACCATAAATGTTTAAATGATTAAATTCATGACTAGTTAGATTCATGTATTTTGGGTTTAATTAATGGTTATTTATATTAATGAATTGTAGATATAAATCTAGATTCAAAATATTAATTTTAAATAACTCTAAATACGGAGTATATTCATCCACAATTAATTGTGTTTATGGATTCAATGAATATATGAATGTTTAAGTTCATGAATAGTTAGATTCATGAATAATTAAATTTAAATAATTTAAAATAAAAAATAAGAACATTAATAAATAATATACATAAATCCAATTAATTACAAATCAAAATTTTTTTGCTTATAATTGTTTCAACTCAAATAAGTTAAAGTCACACAATTAAAAAAGTATTATTTAATTAAGTAACTTAATTGATTAAATAAATTCCATTTCTTCTAAATCCAAAATAATAGTAAGGTAAAAATTAAGTATCGAGAATTTAAAAGACACTAATCAATTCATGAAGTCACTTAAAAATTAAATAATAAAATAATAAAAAAATAAAATTGAAGATATACATACATATATCCGTAAAATACTACAATATATAATTACAATAGGATTCATTATTACATAAGATAAAAAGTTCTCAAAAATTAAAAAGAATATAAAAGATAACATTAATAGAGTATAATAATTAATAATTAGTCCAGATAATCTTTATGGAAATACTAATAGATGCTTCTTTGTCCTCCATAAGGGCTATTTTTTTTTTTGTCTAAAAGTTTCTTTGTAAATAAGCTTCTAATTTCAAATTTTCTTTTTAATTCTAAATCATTCATTTTGTTGTCTCTGTTATTAATAATATAAAATTATTGAATAACCAATAAAAAGATGACAAATGTCATCAAATTAAGACTCTTGATGAATAGTATTTGGAAACTAATATCTGTTGTAGTCATATATTTTTGCCATTTTTAATTCATCCAAATCCTCGTAAACGTGACAAAACATATTTGTTACAGAGAAAAAAGGGATAGAGAAATCTAAACGACTCAGATTTTCTACGTTTAAACTGTTCAATTGTTCAAACATAAGCTGTGGATTTTAATTTTAATTAATTTATTGCCTTCAATTCAATCAATTTTTTTTGTCCGTTGGATTAAAGGGGAGGGGGATGGGTAGAGGTAGCAAAGCTGAACCGACTTTAAAAATTTGTCCGAATTGATCTGTGATTGAACTTAGATTAGTCCGAATTCATAAAAAAGCAAAAAACTAAAACTAAAAAAAATTCAATAAAAAAATTTAAATTCAAAAAAATTTGAATATGAAAGTTATCTAAATTCAAAACAGTTTGAAACTAATACAATCTAAATTCGTTATAAACTGAATTCACAATGATCCAAATTCTTGATCGATCTAATATAAAATCCGTAAAAAACTGAATAATTACAAGTTTATAACTCACCCCACCAATGCAATAAATAAACCATTCTATCATATATTTTAGTTATTTTGCTTAGTTGATATTATTTTCTAAGTTATGAACGTTTATAATAATTGATCATGTCAATTGGGTTTAATTATGTTGCTTAGAATGAAGGATATTGAAATTAGAATTAATTTTTAATATATTAATACTGTAATTTTTTAACTTTATGAGCAAAAAAAAAAAAAAAAAGATTGCCATATACGTATATGTATAAATCTAAGCCTTAATTATCTTTTTATTTGGTTTTTCTCATTAAAATCAGAGTATATATGTACATATATATATATATTATATGCATATATATATTATATGCATGAGTAAGCATTAACTTACACAATGTAAAACTTTTTTAATTTTATATATTTTTTAACCATTGATTTTAATAAATATAATAAATGAGATTAAATTTTATTTATTTATCTTTCTCATCTTTTATATCTATTAAAACCAATAATTAACAAAAGATGTAAAAAAAATGTAAAATCTTTTTATGAAACATGATCCCTCCTCTATATATACATATATATATATATATATATAAATCCATTGTACTTTTTAAACCAAATTTATTGGAAATTTGATAATATTTCGGAGTTGTTTCATCACAATAATGGGCAACTATAACTAAATTGATCAAAAGGCATGGGAATTGCATAACCATTTGGTGTTAATAATTACAAAGCCTTGAATATTTGTTAAAAGTATAGGTTAAGGTTAAATTAATCTCTTTAGACGATCGCTGTCCAAAGTAGCTGGCATCTTTGAGTTTAGATGTCATCCATTACGTCATCAACACTAATTTTGGTTTTCTTTGTTTTCATTTTTCTTTTCAAAGATATCCTTTGAGACAATGCAATGTGCACATTACTATTATTTTTGTGGTGTCAATTTACAGCACTTTGGGTCGATCTAATTCTGCGTACTTCTAATGGAAGTGCAAATATAATAAGCCTTAAACCATATTTCATGAGTAGAAGTTAGAACTTGTTAAATATGTAGCAGTTGCAAAGTTACAGTGTGATTCAAATTAGGTTTTAGGATGATAGATTTTATTGTAATCAAAGTTTTTAGAAGTTTAAAAATAAATTTACTTATTTGAATATTCAAATAAGTAAGAAAGAACGTCAAAAATTAAGAGAAACTTCAAAATGAATTTTAGTACCTTAAATATACTTCTAAAATTCCACCCCAAGGTTTGATTTTTTAAAATTTCTTCAAATCTCCTCTCTTTTTATCTCGCATGATTCATCATGAAATGCAAAATTCAAGAAATAAAATATCATATTATTTAAATCTAATATATATATATATATATATTTATTTTTATATTATTATTAATATCTATATATTTAAAAAATGTAATGATACTTATATTTTTTATATAGTGTTTTTTTAATGTAAAAAATAAATATGTATTTTTTTAAATAAATTACATATTTTATTACATTTTTTAAATATAAATGTATTTTTATTTTTAATATCAATATTCTTTTATAATTATTTTTTTTATCTCATGAAGTTTCCCATAGCCTAAATTTCCCTCTAAGAAATATTTATGCAAACAAAACAAATATAATTGCCAACATTTTGAATTGATGTATTCTAAATACTTTCAATTCAAATCCTTTTCAAAATTTTAAAATTTTTGTCCAATGTGCTTTTAAGAGGTGTTTGATTCAACGGAAAGTAATTTTTTCTTTTGAAAATTTACTTTTTATGATTTGATTCTTTTGTTTAGTTCACGAGAATGTAATTATGAGAACATTTTAAAATTCTCAATAATGTCAAGAAGTGGTAAAGTAGGAGAGAATCAAAAGCTCTCGAGGTTTTTTAAGATTTTAGAGGGAAATTGAGAATTTGTTTTCCCATTTGCCCTCATTTACATTTTTAGATTATATAAATAACACTATTTACCTTAGAAACATAATAATTTTTTAATAAAATATTATGAAAATAATTTCTTTCTTAATATATTTTAAACAAAAATAACATTTTTAATACAATATTATTGAAATTCTCACAAACATTATAATTAAAAATACAAGTTTTGTTGAAAAAATAAAAATACTTTGATAAAAACGATGTTTTTCAAAATAAAAAATGTGATTTTTGTTAAAGATATAAAAAATTATTTTTTAGAATTTAATAATGACTATTTTTAAGGTAAAAAAATATTTGTTAAAAAAATGACATTTCTAAGATAAAAATATAGTTTTTGTTGTAAACATGAAAAAAATATTTTTTAGAATTTAACAAAAATGATGTTTCTAAGATAGAAAATGCAGCAACCTATATTTTTAAGATAAAGACGCAATCTATGTTGAAAATATAAAAAATATATTTTGTCAAATTCAATAAAAAATGTTTTTAAAATAAAAATGCAATTTTTATAGAAAACATGGAAAAATATAATTTCATAATTTAATAAAAACGATGTTTTTAAGATAAAAACGATGTTTTTAAGATAAAAACATAATACTTATTAAAAAGATGACGTTTTAAAGATAAAAACATAATATTTGTTGAAAAAATACAAAATATATATTTTATAATTTAATAAAAATAACATTTTTAAGATAAAAACATAATTTTTGTTGAAAATATGAAAATAAATTGAAAATATTTTTATTTAATATTATTACATATAAAATCTAAAATATATTTATTTAATATTATTATATATAAAATTTATTTCAAGAGTAAAGCACTCGAAAACCCCCCAAAAGGGTGTACTACCCTTTTACGTCAACCTTACCTCGAAGATCAATCATGTGTTTTCTTTGTATATGGACAATAATGTTAGGATAATAATTAAAATTATAAAATTATATTTGTTGAAAATATAAAAAATTAATTTTCAAAATTATTTAGTTTCAACGAAGATAATGTGTTATTCATATATCAGTATTATGAATATCACATATTATTCACATATTATCAATAACAATATAGTTAAAGATTTTATTAGATAATTTTACATTCTCATTAATCAAACATAAAAATCTTATATTTCCTAAGTCAACAAAACCCAAAAAAACATATATTTTCCTTCAACTTCAATATCACTTTCTTTTAAACCACTTTTCTTGTCAAAATTTAAAAATTCATGAACCAAACACTCCTTAAAAAATTTGAAAGTAATACCAAAGTAACAAACAAACCTTAAAACTAGACTATTTGAAAAACCCTCAAATCTACCAATGTAATAAAATGAAAAATAAAAGTGAAAAACGTATTTAATAATGGAAAATGAAGACAAATTTTTAGAAAATAAAAAAAAATAGATTCAAATATGAAAACAAAAAATATATATGTTTTCAATTATAAAAATAAAGAATGCTCATTACTTTTTTTTCTTATATTTTGCATGTTAAAAAAGTTATTAATTAATAAATAATGATCTACTTATATTAGAATAATTCTTATATTTTTTTTTAGACCTTTAGATCAAAATTAAATTCATGAAAAAAAATTTATTTTGCTTCAAATGAGAAATAAATTTAATTTTGATTCAAAAGTTCAAAAAAATATAAGAATTACACTAATATAATTGAATCTCTCCTATGAATAAATATATTATAAATTTAATATTAGATGTCATTAATAATAATTATTTCGATAATTGCTTTTTTTTTTATTTTGTATTTGTAGAAAACAATTTTGTTTGCTTTAACAAATATATTTTCTAGAAAAAAAAACTGGCTTTTAGAAAGTAAAATAAAAAATATAAACAAAAAATATTTTTTTCGAACCAAACAGATAAATTTCTATCACTTTCATTGTTTTTCCTTTTTTTTTTTTTTGGGTACAGGAAATAAAACAGAAAAACGAAACCCTAATTACTCCCTTTCCCTCTGCACACGAGAGAAGCAAAGCAAAGCATTTGGGAGATCCGAAAGGATGATAGCACAAAAGGCAAATTTGCAAGTCAATCAGCACAACTGGCAATGCTTTGCTTATGTTATTTATTGGATTTAACTACATCCTTTAGATTTTAATTGGACAAAATAAAAATTTAAAGATTCAAATGCAAATTATATAAAATTATGCTTCTGCTTGTACATACGATATTAATCTAGAAGGCATTCTAATGTGCGTGCACGCACGAGTGTGTGTTTACATCTGATGATTACCAAAGAATGATTACAAAAAATTAAGGCAGATAATATAGTCAAGAAAAGTGGAGGATTCACAATTTCCCAACTAGCTGAATGAAGGAAAGCAATTGTTAAATAGACATTTCCTATTTCTAAGACAAAAATATTTAGACTGGAGTTTGAATTCAATCATAAGTGGTTGATTGCCTAAAAGCTTTCTAAATGTTTCTTTGTGCATGGTAAATATTCACATGTTCCAGGGTCAAATTAATCTCTAATCAGAATTTCAGTTTAACCTGTGTATTCTCACCATTCTTGTGTTCAATGACATTCTCCGTGAGACTGGTTGAAACCATAGTTCCACCGTTGTACCCATCTACCAGCAGCTTTCCTATTTTTGATCTCAATTCTGACCTGTCATTCTCATTCTTCTGGTCATGAACAACTCTGTCACAGTCGTTGAGCATTGTTCCCAAGCCGGTATTTGGTAACCAACCATACTCCATTAACACATTTGCCTCACCTTCAATCGAGTCTTCTCCAACCTTCACAAAAGATAAGATGCGGATACTTTGATGAAACGTTTCATTATATCAATTAACAAAGACACGTAGTCAGTTCTACTTCCCTAGTCACCAAATCGAACAAAACAATCTGTCAAATTGATGTTCTTAATTTTTGTATTCTGTTTTACTACATTTTTTTGAAGATAGAACCCCTAAAAATTGGATTTTCAATGTATTTCTTTTCATTTTTGTGCAACCACACTTAAGGCAAATGAAATAATAACCTAATTATCCATGAAGAGCTCTGAGCAGAAAACAAACGAATTGCTCTCAACGGTGAACATAAAGACAGCATGTGAACCAGATAAAAACAAATTAATATTACCCTTTCTTCTTCTATATTCCAAACATTTTTCACAATAGAAATTAAGATTCAATTTGGAATCAGGTAACATCTTCATAGGTGCTTATAAGCAATACAAAGCCCTATAAAATATCTTCGTTGATTTTGACCTGAACTAAAAAAATATATATGTATACCTAGAAAAAGGATAAATAATTTTTTATTTTTTAATGTTGAAAGGAAAAAACTAGTGATAACATGCAAACAGCCTCAAAAAAGAATCATATTTGTCATGATCTCAAGGTAAGAATTTCGAACATGCTTCTATCCTATTCTATTAAAATTAAAATTCTCATAGGCTTCCTCCATGTCGATATCCCCTAAAAAAGATAATCTAACTAGACTGATAACAATGAAAAGGAAATGATTAGAAACCAATGAATTTTTAGAAAATAATAAACAAAGCCTTTTCCAACTTTGGGTTTATTTGCAAGGACCAAACAAAGCTTTTTCCTCATTTTCTCCTCTCAATTGGTGCCACTCCCACGTTTCTGGACATTTGTTTTTAATCTTATCATTTCTTATATAGCTACACACCTATTTCAATATTCTTATCTCTATTACACTCTCATCTTTTGAGTATGCAGGTACATTGATACTTAGCAGCCCAACAATCACTGCCGAAAGGCATTGGACATTTTAGTGCTGTCATATAGAATTTTTCCTTGAGTTTGAAAGATGCTTGGCAGTCACATAAGACCCCTAGCGCACTTTTTCTATTTCAGCCAAAATTCTGGGATCCTGTGGTTGACAGCTTCATCAATTTTATCATCCTTCTTATGCAGAATCAAGATATTCAAAGTGTTCATCTGTGGTATATCTTTATCTCCAATATAACTGAATAGGCAATCATTCAATTTCTCCTTCTAATAATGTTACAAGTTGGCCCTTTTCATAGTTATGATAGTAAATTATAAATTGCTCTCAAAAGACCGAGCAAAATTATAGAACTCATAAATCAGTTTGCCAAGAAATCCCACAATTCTGACCAAAACTCTAGCAGTCATCTAAATAAAGTAATGAATTATTACCAACTATAGTTTGTTCTCAATCAGTGTAATCCTTCCACGGCTAGTAAACTTCATGGCAGTCACCAATCACCTGACCTGCCAGTCAATGGGTAAGGAATCTAACAGCTCAAAAAGTATGTTGCATAACCATATTGTGGGCGTTCAAGTTCAATTCTGCATTCAAGTGAACATAAAATATTGCATCATCCAAAATAACAAATAAGAAAAAGCAGACTTCAAAACATAATTAATTTTGCAGATTATTCACCTGTGATGTCTTTTAAATACAAATACAAATGATTGGAGATCTCGACACCAACCCCATTCAACTGGCCATCTACGAAACTGCAGATAACGGATCTGAAAAAGCAGGAAAAAGAAGAAGAGGTTAAAAAAAAAAAATCAAATTAGCAAATTAATGACTGCAGATAATTACATTTTATTATCAGAGATTCAAGATATTGATGTTGAACGAAGCTTTTTACCTGCTCCACAAGCGAGAATAAGCAAGCCAAGCAATAACTAGGTTTTGAGCCCTTTGTGCATCGTATAGAGGCAAACTTCAATAAAGAGCTGCGTTGAGAAAATAGCTGTCCCAAACATTTTTAATAGAAAAGCTACCATCAGAAGCCATTGAAAGGAAAAGCACATTCAATCTCATGTGGTAAATATAAGAACTTTTGAAAACTAGGGAAATCTCAATTCATTGATAATTGACATCCTGCTCTATGCTAATTAAACCACTAAATTTCATTTGGTCAAGGTCTTCTCCCAAACTAAAACCCAGTTGAACTGAAGCCAACAACTGCAAGATCACGAGTTCTTCCACATGTCAACTTTAATACAGAGTACAATTCTGAAGTCTCTATCCCTCAATTCATTAGAGCCATAAATAGAAAAGAAATTGTACCTTTCCTTTTTGTATGCAAGTTAAAGCTTATTCAAATGGGACAATTCTCAGCAAAGATTGGGAAATAATACTATTAAATCTGTTGACTGGTGAAAGTGATGTAGAACAAGCAATCCAAAGCTCAAATATCCAGAAAACTATCGAATAATTCATCAATCAAAGCCCCTTTGAAACTAATACAACTTAGGAATTCATAACTAAACTTAAACCTTAATAAAATGCGAAAGACCAACTCTAAACCTAAAGCCCTATAATATAGAAAAGAAGTAAAATACTAGTTAATATAGAATTAACCGAAATAATATGAAATAGCCTAAATAAATGTAAAGATTACAATCAAACCCATAAAATATAAAAAGGGTTAATGTCATAATGACCCCTAAACTATGGTGAAATGTTTAATTTGATACCTAAACTTTAAAAATTCTTAATATGATACCTTAACTATAAATCTGTTAACTAATGTAGTAGTTACAACTAACGTAACTAATTTCAAATGATGAATGTAATGGACAAACAACTCTCTATGTACCACATTAGTTAACAGATTCATAATTTAAGTATCATATTAGAAATTTTTAAAGTTCAAGTACTATATTAAATATTTCACTATAGTTAAAGAGTCATTCATGATATTAACCCAATATAAAATAAAGTCCTTGATAGCTTAATCTTTATAAAATAGTGTTAGATAACTTAATCTCTTAACTAGCATATCTCTATTATCTAAATCCATTTTTAATAAAAATGATAATTTTAATTGTTAGCTTCTTATAGATAACCAAAAGTCAGCTTTTAGATTTTCAACTTTTTGCAATGTCTATAGAAATTGATTTGTCAGATTTCTTTTGAATAAGCACCAAAACACATTGAGAAAGAAAAAAAAAAAACCTGCACAAAATAAGTATAAAAACAAAAGGCAAATGAATTTGCTATCTCATAATAAATGTAAACCTTTGTCATCACATATTCAAGCTCTGAGAAGCTGTCTTCATTGAATGATTCATCTAACGCATCATCATTCTCTTGGATCCTCATAAAGCTTAATTTCATCAACTTACACAACTTGATCAAGCAAAAACTGCAATCGGAATATTTAAGAAACCAAAAAATGACAATGCAGCCCTAATAACTTCAAAGTACACAAACAACCAGCTAGTTGACATCTATACAGGGACTTTATACAAGTATTAGCTGCTTCAAAACTAGCACCTAGCTTTTGGACAGATAAGAGAGAAAGCTATGGTCTAAGCGAACAGAGAAAAGAAAGAGAGAGACTGTAAGCTTCTTCCTAGTTAACCCGACAAAAACTCAACTAGTTCCTATAATAAACTAACTCATCACTATAGGGGTTTAGGTTTTTAGTGATTTTTTTTAACGTTTAGTGGTGTTTATATATGCTACTAGAAGACTTGTGGTGTGTGCAAAATATACTAGTCAGAGTGTCGGCTATACACGCGTTGAAAAAAATAGTGACATTTTAGTGACATTTGTATATATGCCGCTAAATTAGTGGCATTTATGTTTGGAAAATGTCGCTAAATTAGCAGTGTTTGTGTCTAAAAAATATCGTTAATTTAGTGACATTTATATCATAAAAACGTCGCTAATGTGGTGGCGTTTATATGATAAGACGTCGCTAAATTAGCAGCATTTTCTAGATAGAAATGCAGTTGATTTATGGGTGTTTTTTTTATAAGAACGCCACTAATTTTAGTAGCGTTTTATAGTATAAACGCCACTAAATTTAGAATTTAGTGATATTTTTAAACGTGAACGCCACGAAATAAAAAAATTTAAGTTTTTTAATTTTTTTCTTTTAGTATTTTTTTCCTTTTAATTTTTTTGTTAATAAAAAAAACTTAAATTTCGAAACTGAAATTAATAAATACTTAATTCATGTTCAAATATGCATATAATTAACACAAAGTTTCATAATTAGTATAATAACATTCAAATTGTTTTAATACATTAACAAAAAAATTAAAATGTATGAAATTGATGACTGCATATATTTGAAAGACTGCCAATTGATGAAAGAATTTTTTCACCTTGGTCACTAGCGTGCTCAAGAACCTACTGAATAATATCATATAATTTTTAACACTTAATAGTAAGCTTTTTTTATATTAAAAAATATAAAATTTACTAAATATAAAACTTGAGTTGGTGGATCTTAGAGATTAGTTGTTGGAAATTGTTGTTGCACAAAATTCATAAGATGTTGGAATCGATCATGCAATTGCTGAAATTTTGCACGTTCTTGCTCCATTCTAGCATGTTCTTCATCAATTTTGGCATGTTCCTGTTCTCTTTCTGCTTCCATTTATTGGAAACTTGTTGCATAGTTTGCAACTTCGATCTCAATATCAAAATGTTCGCGAAGACTAATTTGCTGAGAATGTAAATTGTTTAGAGCTATTTCCATAGTAGGTAGATGGTGTTGGACCCAATCCAACACCTTAAACATGTCCATGCCTTTCTTTTCCAGTAACTTTTATGAATATCTAATTTTTCAATTCTTGCATGTTGACAGAATCATCGGATGCTACTTTAATCTCAGCAGCCATTTTTTCTTTCACTTTCTCTTGTAAATTAGTCATATACAACTATCAAGTTTTATGATTAATTAATAATATATTAAAAAGAGTAAATATTTACTTTCTATTAAAATATATATTACAAATTATCACAATTTCTTATGTTTCAACATTCAAGTAAGATCTGTCTATTTTGTGTGTGTTAAGCGAAATAGTTTAACACATCAACTTTACCACCCATCTCAATCTCCTATAGAAAAACATATGTTATTGTTAAATACATATCAACCGTAACTTTTTCAAGCATATCAAGCCTGTCAATCAAGTTCAAAAATTTTGAATAATTTTAATATCATGTATTTAATCTATCTAAATGTTAAAATTTAAATATAACAGTAAAATTATATTTTGGTCCCTTAACAACATAATAGTCTTAAATAGACACAAACAATAAAAGCATTTTGGCCTTTCACACATATTGATCATGGAAACCAAAATTCAATTATTTGGACAAGTTTAATATCATGGATTGAAGCCATCCAAACTGTTCAATGCCATCCAAAAGTTTAATTTGTATTTTTGCCTTGTTAAGGCAAAAATAGTCTCAAATAGACATAAACGACAACTTTTTCACACATATCAATCGTAGAAACCAAGTTCCATCAATGGAACAAGTTTAATATCAAGTATTGAAGCTATCCAATCTATTATAATAGAACAATAACAACAAATTTATATTTTTACCTAAATAGACGTAAACAATAACTTTTTCATAAATATCAATCGTGTTAACTAAGTTCAATACTTTCGATAAGTTTAATATCATATATTGAAACTATCAAAACTATTAAAATAGAACAATTATTGTTAATTTGCATATTTACCTTTTAATGACACAAAAAGTTCATTCAATGGAATAAGTTTAAAATCATAAACTTACTATTTCTTTTTGTTTTCTTGCAAAACTTTTTGATCCACTATTGTGGCTATATTTCTGTTGCTTTCTGCTACCAATCCCAATCTGTTCTCTTTTTTGGCTTTAAAAATAATTGCGTATATGATAGATATACAAATATTACTAACTTAAAGCATAAAACACTTTCATTATTTTATTATACTAAACAAAGTTATAAATTAGTACCTCTCATTTTCTTGAGAACCAAAATCTAACTAATTGTTCATATTGCCACCTAATCACATTATGGGATAGATTTTCTATCATCGCCTCTATAGTAGTATTTCGATTGAAATACTTATTTTTCAAATTATGCTTATAATCTTTCCATTTCTTTCCCAATGACTTAAGCGCAAATGAAGTTAGTATTTCAAGTACAAATCTTGACTGTAATAATACAATAAGTAAAATTTGAATAAGTAAACAAAATATAAAATAATTATATTTTTATATGTAATTAATTATACTAATACCTCAATAAAGTTTAAAGCATCGACCTTAACTTCTGCTGGAACTTTATGCCATGTTTCATAATGAATAGGCAATTTCATTCTATTACAGGAAAACATGTCTAGGAATCCAACCAACAGTTAAGCCTTTTCACCAATTGGTTGCCTATCAGAGTTTACAGACACTACAATACGCTCATTTGGAGGTAGTGCAAATAATTTCTTCAAAGTTGTTCGGCCTTTGATCCTCCATTGACCATTTTTATTAACTAAAAAAAATAAAAAATTAATTTGTAAATTGCTAATACTTTAATCATTATAATCGAATTCTAAATATGGGGTATATGACACATGCATTCAAATTTAAAGCATAATCAATTGACGAGATACTATCTAATCTTGGACCTCCCGTATTATCAGATCCAATAGCAGTTGAAGGGTTAGAAGTGATTGAGTTAGATCTGATAGTATGTTTATTTCTCTCAAAAAGATTTAGTCCATAGTTCTTGAAGTTGAAGGAACTTTAGTGGAAGACCTTGACGGTACAGACTCTCTATGAAAATACAATTAATATATCCCAAAATAAATCCAATACAAATTAAATGTTCAAAAACAACTTCACACATTTGCCAATCGATATTAGCACATTTCACACATGGGCATAGTATCATATTATCTTCACTTGTATTCTTAAATACAAAATTAAGAAAATTTTCTACTCCATCTCTGTACTCTTGACTTAATCTTGACTTTTGCATTCAACTCTTATCCATTTAGTATTTGCTACATTATCAAACCAAATGTATATAAATAATTTATATAAAAATGCACAGGTAAAATACTTAAGTTTACTATGTTTTAAACAAAAGATCAGAATTCCTTGTTGTCAAGTATTTTCTCAACTAGCTAATATTAAGCATTTAAAATACTGCTATTATTGTAGATAGTACCCTAGAGTATTTGTAGTTGGGGTTGAAATAAGGTAAAACAGGTTCAGAGGAAACCTAGAAAAAGAAGAAAATCAAAGGGAAAGGAAAGTGGATAATGGGTTCCAAATGGGTATTTCAAGAAGGTGGGTTTTGGAGAAAATTTTTAAGCAAAAAAAAATATTACGAATAGCAACAGCTGAAAGAATAGTAGAATGAAGCAAAGGCTAAAGTAAATAACTAACGAATAGTCGAAATAGGGTTCTAAAAGATAAAGCTCGAATACTAAGCTGAAGGAAAGGGAAAGTAAATTGTAGTTGGTCTAGAAAAAGAAATAGTACAATAATGAAGATGAAGCTTGAAGTTGGTGATTGGATGTGCTAAGTTTGGGGACAATTTAATTGGACTAGATTATTAAAGGTGTTTATTTAGAAAAAAACACCTTCAATAATTTCCTCTTAAATATTTTGAAGCTATATTATATGCACCTTCAATATTATCATAATAAAATTTTAAGCGATTATTAAAGGTGTTTATACCCGAAAAATGCCTTCACTAATTTTCTTTAATTTTTATTGTGTATTTATTGAAGGCATATTTTGCATAATATGCCTTCAATAATTTTTGTAGAGAATTATTGAAGGCATTTGTTTATGCAAATAATTTTCTTTTATAAATTGTTTGGGATTATTAAATATGTCTTCTAGTAGAAAATACTTTCAATATTCCACTATTAAAATTTTTAGACGGTTATTAAAGGCATTTATTCCAGAAAAACGCATTTACTAATTCATCTGAATTTTTGAAGGAATTTATTAAAGGCATTTTTTGTATTATATGCCTTCAATAATTTCCTTTTATAAATTGTTTGGGATTATTAAAGGTGTCTTCTTGTAAAAAATACCTTCAATATTATGGTTTAAAAAGTTTTAGATGGTTATTGAAGGCGTTTATTCTAGAAAAATACCTTCACTAATTCGTTCTAATTTTTGAAAGAATTTATTAAAGGCGTTTGCATTATACACTTTCAATAATTTTTGTCCAGAATTATTAATGGTGTTTTATGAGAAAAAATGCCTTCAATAATTTGCTTTTATAAATTGTTTGTAATTATTAAAGGCATTTTCTAGTACTAAAATCTTTAGACAGTTATTGAAGGCGTTTATTCTAGAAAAATGCCTTCACTAATTCGTTCTAATTTTTGAAGAAATTTATTGTAGGCATTTTTTGCATTATATGCCTTTAATAATTTTTATCCAGAATTATTGATGGTGTTTTATGAGAAAAAATGCCTTAAATAATTTTCTTTTATAAATTGTTTAGAATTATTAAATGCGTCTTCTAGTAGAAAATGCCTTCAATATTCCACTACTAAAATTTTTATATGGTTATTGAAGGTGTTTATTCCAGAAAACGCCTTCACTAATTTGTCTGAATTTTTGAAAGAATTTATTAAAGGTGTTTTTTGCGTTATAAGTCTTCAATAATTTGTTTTTATAAATTATTTGGGATTAGTAAAAGCATTTTCTAGTAGAAATTACCTTCAATATTGCACTACTAAAATTTAGACAGTTATTGAAGGCATTTATTCTAGGAAAACACCTTTACTAATTCGTTCTAATTTTTAAACTAATTTATTGAAGGCGTTTTTTGCATTATACGCCTTTAATAATTTCATGAACTTTATTAAAGGTATCTTTTAGTAGAAAATACCTTAATATTGTACTACTAAAATTTTAAGTTGGTTATTAAAGGCGTTTATTCCAAAAAAAATGCCTACACTAATTCGTTATAATATTTTGAAGGTATTTATTGAAGGCGCTTTTCTCATCATACACCTTCAATAACCAATTGTAACAGAATTATTGAAGGCATTTTTTTAAGGGAAATGCCTTCAATAATTTTCTATGAGAAGTTGTTTAGGATTATTAAAGGCATATTTTGGTATAAAACGACTTCAATAATGTTAAGGTGCTTAATGAAAGTATTTTTTTCTAGAAAAACGCCTTTACTAATTTGTTCTAATTTTTTGAAAGAATTTATTGAAGGCATTTTTTGTATAATACACCTTCAATAATTTCTCTCATTCTTATCATGAGAATATCAATGAAGGCAATTTTCTACTAAAAATGCCTTCAATAATATTTGTTCAGAATTATCAAAGGCATTTTTTGAGGAAAAACACCTTTAATAATTTCCTTTGAAATTTTTTTTTGAGATTATTAAAGGCGTCTTTTAGTAAAAAAAATGCCTTCAATAATCTTATACTAAAATTTTAAAGAGATTACTGAAGGCATTTTTTTCATAAAAATGGCTTCATTTATAATTTTTATATTCATTCCCCTGTTTTGAACATCGAAATCACAAACTGCTAGTACAGAGAATGATTAAAAGTTGCATTAATCTACCAAACCAAACCCATAAACACATTTCTATCAGACTGTAGGTTTCTTTATCTCTATTGTCGCCATCGATCTTCAACAACTCAATGGTGTGCATCTCTCTATTTTTTTGTTTACTATATTATTTATATTATTCGATAGAGTTATTATTTTTTTAGTTCTTTACTATTTAGATCCGCTTTTCATATTTTTATTCATTTCACCATAACCATAGTTGTCCAAACACCTTTCATTGCATGTGAAAGCATTTTTGTACAGTTTTCTTTAAATATTATGATTTGCTAAATCGTAATGTGTGATATTATTTTGCTGAATGGTATTGTATGATATTGATATGCTGAATCGTATGCTGCATGGTTTGTTTAATGATTTGCTATATGATTTATTGAATGGTTTGCTGAATAGTGTTTCTCAATGGTTTGTTGAACGTGTTTCTAAACACATTATTGATTTGTTTGCTAAACGGTGTTTCTAAAAACATTGCTGAATGGTTTGCTGAACGGTGTTTCTAAAAGCATTACTGAATGGTTAGCTGTATGGTTTGTTGAATGGTGTTTCTAAACAAATTGATGATTGGTTTGCTGAATGGTGTTTTTCGAATACATTTCTAATTGGTATTGTGAATGATGTTTCTGTATGTAGTATGGTATTGGTTGTATTTAATTACATATAATGTTAAATTGAAATGGTCATTTTGGTGTATTTCGTATAATTATGATCAAAATCGTAAGTATTATGAACTCTGAACAATATAAACCTCCTTCTACTGAACTTGTACAAGACACACCTGTAGGTCAAAAAAAAAGGAAGGGGATGAAATAAACAAATTAAAGTGAGTAACATAAAAATTCACATTGACTTCAATCAAAGTGGGCAGCCTGTGTTTAAAAAAGTTGCCAAGTTAGCTACTTATATTGATGCCATCATCCGTAGTAGCATTTTAATTACATACACCAATTGGCGACGAGTTCCTAATGATCTCACGGATGGTGTATGACAGTCTGTTGTGATATGTTTATTCAACTATATCATAAAATTTGTTAAATGATCATTTATTTGAAATTCAATGTGTTCATACTAATTGTGTTAAATTATTTAGGAATGGTTCGACATCCCAATTGACTGTAAAAGGATTATGTTGCAATCTATTGGGAAAGCATTTAGAGACTTTAAAAGCATATTAATAACCCAGTTTGTTTTATCGCTAGCTAATCAATGTGATGTATTGGCTGTTCCACCTACGTCATATGCAAATTTAATAAGTGTTGAAGATTGAAGAAATTTTGTTCGAGATCGGCTATCAGAAGATTTCTCAATATGCAAACCCAATACCGAAAAAATTGTTTATAAGATTGAATGCAATATATTCGATATCTTCATATATGATTGACGTAATTTCTTTCTTTTGTAGAAAATCAAAGAAAACCAATTGAACATTTAGGCCAAACAAAAATTTCACCATCGGACAGGGAGAAATGGATTTACAACTGTGAAGTATGAGCTTGTAAGTATTTGCACACTTGTTTTATACTCATTAATGAATATTTATGAACATTCATTCCATATATTTTGATTCTTATATTACGGTAATTTAATAGGAATCAACGAGCTTTCTAGATAGGATGTCTGGAAACAAGGACATCTATAAAAAGGATGAATCCTTTGCAAATGAAGCAACCAAAGATATGGCTAAAAAGATTGTATGTATAATTGCTTGTTTAATATCATGTATGATTGGCATTGTGCTTGTATGCATGACTATATACTAGCTTGTATAGATTTGTTGTTACAGCCTATCTTTTATTGTCTTTCAAGATGATTATGCTACCAAAGTTAAATCCAATGAATTGGCAACCCAGTATGGCAAAGATCCATTGTCTTTTGCATTAGGAGCTAAAGAAAAGCCTAGTCGAGTTCGTGGGGTTGGTAAATTTGTGTTGCTATAAAAGTTTTTAGTAATCAACCTAAAACCTTACGAATGACAAATGCACAATATGAAGCAATCATTGAGCAACAACAGCAATGACTTGATGATCAGGAACAACTCCTCAATGAGCAACAACAAATACTCGTTGCTTTAGAGGCCATGTTGGCAGCAATGTAGCATAGCATGCCTGTAGGCCACTCGGATAGCACCGTCTACGTAGGACAAGCTTCTGTTGCAAGTCAGGCAGGGAACCCAACCTCCGCTACCAGCCATGAAGTATGATTTTGTTGATAAGTTTAATATTAATTTGTTTATTACATTGATTGATTTGGTTTTAAAACTTATATTTCATTATATATTATAATAGGATGTTGGGACTCAAGTATGACCATTGCTCAGTCTACCATGGATGAGTTATCTAATTATTCGCTCGATCATTTATCCAGAGGAAACTTCATAACCATTGAGTCAAAAAAAATGTTATTTGATAAACCATCATTTTCTTACATTGGTATGGATAAGGTTAAAGAATTTTGTGAACTGGATGAAATATCAGCTGTTGATATTGTTGCTTATATGAAGTTAGCTTATAAATAAAAACATGCACACTCAATATGTATTAATTTATATTACGGTGTAATACTAACTAGTATTGTTGATTGTTATCATGTAGCTTCTTATATAAAAAAGTCAAAGTGAGACAGTTGACCCACAGATTTAGATTTGTTGACCCAAACTTCATTAGTGAGTAGAGTGGCACAGTCTTTTCATGCTAAACATGTGATTGATTGCATGTAAAAACTGGCTGATTATTATTTACTCCCATATAATGCGCAGTAAATTATATTCATATAAATAATTATTTCAACCTTACCCGAATCTGATATGATGCCTAATATGAGTATATCATTCTTATTATTTTGCAATCGTCACTAAGTGCTTATTGTGATTGATACCAAATTCTTAACACCATACTTAATTTAGCTAATCCAATGGTGATGCCTAACCCTGAAATTCAAACTTTTATAAAGAGGTATTACATGTTATTATATTATATATCTTTTGTTTCTTCATAAGTAATTTTATTTATGTATTAAATAATTTTTTTCTTTTCAATTTAGGGTAATCTCTGCATTCAATAAGAAGGCAAAGAAAAAATGGGTTTCATTATCAGTAAATGTGAAATTTATTCTTTTATGCTGAGTTTATGTAGATAAATGTTTCCTAAACCCACTTAATTTAATTTTTAGGTATCTCATCAACCCAAAAATACTGAATGTGGATATTATATCTTTCGTTTTATACGGGAGATAATTTTATATGATTTTATGATCATACCATTCAAGGTTAGTATAAATTTCATAAAGTTATTATATCTTCAAAAAAATAAAAAATTGAATGTAAATATATGAGAATCATTTGTTATAATGTTTTTAACATGCCATGTTGAATGGATAATTTAAGTTTGTAGATTAGGGTATTGGTTTAATATTATTGGTATGTATTTGTTTTATATGAATACACATATATTGAATACGATTAGTTGAGAAAAGTATATTAATATGACAATGTTATCAGTTTTAAATTTAGATGTATGGTCAATTTATTGAAATACAATAATGTTCATAATGTAAATTCTAAAATGTAATTCATAGTATCACATATATAAACCAAATGTTTTTTTAGCATAAACCTACAACTGACTTCAAATATTTTTTGGGCATAAATCTACAATTGACTTCACATATATAATTAAACAAAAGTTTTTTTGATGGGATTACTAAAGGCGTTTCTAGCAAGAAAACGCCTTGAATAATCTCTAACAAAATGTTATTGAAGGCATTTTTGACCAAAATCGTCTTCAGTAATCTTATCTAAAAATTTATTATATAGATTATTAAAGGTATTTTGGGCCAAAAACGTCTTGAAGAATCCGTTGCAACTTTTTTTTATCAATTATTGAAAGCATTTTTGATAAAAACCGCCTTCAATAATCCCACCTAAAAATTTATTGATTAGATTATCAAAGGTACTTTCAGCTAAAAACTTCTTCAATAATCAATTCCATATTTTTCCTATTGATTATTAAGGGTGTTTTCCTATTGAAAATGCTTTCAATATTCCCTCTCCAAAATTTTTTAAATCAATTGGTGAAGGCGGTTTTGCCTAAAAAATACCCAGAATAATTCATTACATATAATCCCTGCAAAAACCCAAAAAAAAGCTAAAGGGAAATATCGAACCTACCACCTTACGGGTAACAATCATATGATCCTTAAATTTTGATAAGATATTAATTGAATGTGTTTTTGACCAAAAATGCCTTCAATAATCCTGTAAAATTTGTTCATGCATTTGTTAAATGCGTTTATGGCATAAAACATCTTCAATAATTGCATGCATCTTCTTATGAGGGGATTATTTAAGGTGTTGTCTATCAAAAACACCTTCAGTAATACCCTAACAAATTTTTTAAGTGAAATATTCAAGCCGTTTTCTATAAAAAATGCCTTTACTATTCACTCAAAAATTTTAAAACAGTATTATTGAATGTATTTTAGTCCATAAACGCCGCTAATATCAAGTTTTGAATAATGTTTATAAGTAAAATTACCGTTATTTGAATATTTAGTGGTGTTTTGATAATAAACGTCTTAGGTTTTATAAAACACGAAAGCTAACAGTATTTGTAAATGAAACGCAGCTGCAAAATTGACACTAATCTCCCATTTTCTTGTAGTGCATGTTTCACAGTAAAGAAGAAAGTATCATGCATATAGTACCTTGTGAAGTCCAGGTTCATCTTCTTCTAATGCTGTTACAACCGAATCCTCGCAATTAGTTTCCACAAGTAATAGATTCCTAAGACACTAATCACAGAGAAGCGCAGTTTAAAAACATCGGGTGTAACTAAAAGGCAAAAGATCCTACGTGGCAGTTTTCTTTCTTTTCCTTGGACAGTTAACCCTTATTGGTTTGGTAGGTTCAGAAACAAAGGGGCTAAATACAAAGGCAGCAGGCTCTGTTTTCCTCGAGCACTCACAATTCCTCGAAGAATTCAATTCAAAATCCTCAACTGACGTCAGCAGCTTCTTCCGATCTCATAGTAGCATACGGTCTATTCCATCAGAGAGGTTATCTTCAGACTTCACCAATACCACGTTACCCCAAGTGCCCCTTTTTTATTTTTGGGTTTTGCAAGTTATTGTAAACCAATGGTTCAATTTTCACTTTGACAGAAGTATTTGTACTTGCAGGAGCAGAAACATCTCCATAACATGATTTGAGCTCCGTGGATGTTCTTTCAGAGAGACATATTATGTTGCTTTCTTCCATTCTATTTGCTGACCTAGCTGCTTCAGTCCCTACACAATAACCAAGCAATAGTTAATCTTGTTACTTGTAGCAGACATCCCACAAACGATATAACTCAATGTACCAGTGGGGGAAGCTCTTTGAAGATCAGAAGCACTTCGTTCAAGTATGTCATTAAATTCATTTCCAACCGACAAGGATTCTCTAGCAACAAATTTTGTTCCTCCCAGCAGTTTATTCGAAATGAACCATTCGCTGAACAACTAGAAAGATCAGAAGCACTTCTCATGCGAAGGCCTTCAAATTGGTTTTGGGCTGTCATACATTCTCCATCAATAGGCTGAAGTTCCTATTTAATTCTCCTAGCAGAGAACTCTATATGATCTTCTGCCAACCCCACAGAAGTAACCTCTGTACCATTAATTAAGTGACAAAAAAAAAAAAAGACAATAGACAAAACAAACCAATACAAAAAAGAGGGAAAATGCTTGAATATGAGCATGCACCATATTACTTAAAAAGCAGGACCAACACATCAACCATTGAGCTAATAAATCAAAGTTCAGACTTCAAAATAATATTATTATCCCCAATTCAACAACTATATTTGGTACAGAGATATTTAGCAAAAATAGTAAAGAAAAAAAACTTAAATTAAAACTTCTACTCACTATTCAATCATTTTCTTTATAAAAGAGGTAGTGGGTAAAGAAGAAATTACAAAACACGATTGACAAAATCTAAAATGAAGCTTTCCCATAAAACTGGCATAGACAATGCATAAGAATTACCATGTTCTAAGCATGTCCAGATCTCTTTGAAGCAAACAGAGGTTTTACTTCCAACATCAAGAAACACAAAGATAATTTACCTCTAGAACTGGTTTTGCCAATTCCAGCAAAGCACAGAAGAGAAACCAAGGAGGAAAAAAAAAGAAAAACTCAAATTCAACTTCTATTCCCCATCTAATCCTTTTCTTCATAGAAGAGGTAAGGTAGTGGATATATACAAAAAAATATAAAGTATAATGTATAAGTACTACTGCATTCTTGGCATGATTCTGCAATATTTGAAAACGAAGAGAGATCATACTTCCAACTTCAGAAAAAGGCAGACAAATTACCTCAAGAGCTGGCTTTTCCAATTCCACCAATTTCCTGGAAATTCACATAAAAATTAATAATTACTTGTATAGAATTTTGGAAAAGTATATAAAAGAACACTGGCAAAAAAAAAAAGTTCAAAAAGTACAACTTATTAACCCAAAGCCTAATCACCAGAGAGAAAATGGCACCTTTATAGAAGCAATTTTCTTCTTTCTTTCAATACAATATGGTAACGTTCATCAAATCTAAAGTCACTAAGCATTTTCTCCATGGTATTCACAGTTATGACAGCAGCATTGACAGAACTATTCGTATCATCTTTTGATAAACTCAATAGCATGTTATCAGCACGGTCAACCTTTTTAATAGCAGAAACATTTAACGACACAGGATTTGCGGGCAGAAGGACACCAACATTGGAGTTCTACAGTCTAGAAGCATCAGCATCAGTACCTTTCAGCTGATCAGCTTGACTTACTTGGCCGTTTCCATTTTTAGGCAAACCTACATTTTGGCAAGAAGCTATAACACCAGTACTGGCAGAACTATTTGTTTCATCTTTTGATAAACTCAGCAGCATGTTATCAGCACAGTCAACCTTGATAACCTAAGAAACATTTAACGGGACCGGATTTGGAGGCAGAGGTACACCAAATTTCATTTCCTGTCCAGAAGCATCAGCATTAGCTTCAGTACCTGTCAGCTTGTCTGCTTGGCTTCCTTGGCTATTGCCATTCAAAGGTAAACCTATATCTTGGCAAAAAGTGGCATACTGACAATCACAAGCAACTGCAGCAGAATCTAATGGATGTTCATTGGTTGTAACTTCAAAAGAACCAGTAGTAACTTTGCAATTAGGACTAAGTTCTGTTGGCAAATTTTGATCCACCAGATCTCTGGAGAGCAAGGAGGAAGAGAGAGAAGGCCCTGCATATACCAGGGGAAAGAAAACAAGAAATTTTTATAAATTTCTATCACTTTCATTGTTTTTCTTTTTTTGGGGTACATAAAATAAAACAGAAAAACTAAACCCAACTTACCTCCTTTCCCTTTTCACACGAGAGAAGCAAAGAAAGTAAAGCTTTTGGGAGATCCAAGAGGATGATAACACAAAAGGCAACATTATGAGCTAAATTTGCAACTAACTCTGCACAACTGGCAATGCTTTGCTTATGTTGTTTATTGTATTTAACTGCATGCTTTAGATTTTAATTGGACAGAATAAAAATTTTAAGATTCAATTGCAAATTATATAAAATTATGCTTCTACTTGTACATACGATATTAATCTAAAAGGCATTTTAATGTGTGTGTAGAAATTTGATTCTCCTACATTAGTGTAGATTTGAATCTCCTATATTAGTGCAGCTTGATTTCCTAATTTATTTTAGGAATATTTCTCATTTATCCTTCTGATTTAGTCAACTATTATGATTGTCAAGTTTTTAGGGATTTGTTTCTATTTTAAAATAGAACAATTCTTCTTCCTTTTATTAACTTTTTTGTTTTCTGTTTCATGTAAGTTATTCGTAATAAGAAACTTTACTGTTCCTATTTATTTAAATGTACTCTTTCATTCTAGATAGAATAAGAAAAAATAAGGAAAATTGTTCTTTAAGTTTTTTGCATGATATCAAAGCAAGTTGGCCTAAACCATTAGACTATAGCTGCACGAGTTTCCGTTATAGTTAGCAGGAATAAGAACTTTTCTTCTGTGGAGGTATGGCATGAGAAAAATCACAAAGAGGTGATGTTTTAACAAATCCTTCAAAACAAGTGTGCAACATTTGGAACTTTTTACTAGCACAAAAAGGTAATTTCCTAAATGCTTAAAGTGTTCAACGAGGAAATACACAATCTTAGATTGTTGATTCAGGAGCATCAGATCACATGACTAGAGATGCATCCTTATTCAACTCATATAGATGTTACATGATAGTTCTGTTGTAAAAATTGGTAATGACTCTTACTCAAAGGTGGCAGGAATAGGTTCTATTATAGTTTCGATAGACATAACACTTAACTCTGTCCTTTATGTCCCTAATTTAAGTTGTAACCTACTTTCCATCAGTAAGCTTATGAAGGATAGATGTTGTGTCACTAAATTTTTTCCTAACTTATGTGAATTTTAGGAATTGGGCTCAGGGAGGATTATTAACAATGTTAGGATGTGTGTAGGGCTCTACTTTCTTCAAAATGATGCACTTGAGAGACCACAAACTCTAATACAACCTTAGCCTCTAGTACCAGTAAGGATGACCTTATCGTGTTATCGCATTATAGATTAGGACATCTAAATATTTTATACCTAAAAAGGCTATTTCTCTCATTATTCAATAACATCTCTAAAGATTTTTAGTATGAAAAATTTCAACTTTCCAAGGACACTCAAAATACCTATCCTAGCCTTTCTTATAAATTATATAAGCCTTTCTCAATGATTCACAGTGACATTTGGGGACCATCAAGAGTTAACAATATCATAGGTTCTAGGTGGTTTGTTACATTCATCGATAATCATACTTGACTCACTTGAGTATTCCTTATAAAAGAAAAATCTAAGGTTAGCCAAATCTTTCAAAACTTCAATAGCATGATACAAACCCAATCAAGCCAAAATCCAAGTGTTAAAAACTAAAAATGGAAGGGAATACTTCAACTCTATTCTTGGCTCTTACCTCACAAATCATGGTATTATCCATCAAAACTCTTGTGTTGACACTCTACAGCAAAATGGGCTTATCAAATGTAAAAACAAACAGTTGATAGAAGTGACCAGATTTCTCTTGTTAACTTCCAATGTGCCTAAATATTTTTGCGAAAAAATTATCCTCACTGTAATTTATTTAGTTAACCGAATGCCTTCTAGAGTTTTTGGCTTTAAAGCACCTTGTCAAACTCCCATTGCTTCTTACCCACAAGCTTGGCTGATCTTTTCCATTCCGATCAAACTCTTTGATTGCATTACCTTTATTCATATTAGTCAACAAAACCGTAGCAAGCTTGATCTTAAAGCCTTAAAATGCATCTTCCTTGGTTATTCCTCAAACCAAAAGAGCTATATGTGTTACTCATCATAAAAAAAAATTTATAGCTCTATGGATGTCACATTCTTTAAGAATCTTCCATACCAAAACAAGAATGATATTCAGGGGGAGAATACTACTCAGGATTATCAATTTTTAGTTGTTGATTTGCTAATATCCCAACCAACCCTTTCAAAACTAGATTCCCAACTAGCCCTTTCAAAATCAGATTCTCAACCTACCTAATCCATTGGCCATGTAGATTTTGAACTGTTCTGGCAATTCTTGACTATTCAAACCCCAAGGTTATGTAAGAAAAAACAAAAGAACTGATAGTCTACCTAAGGAAGCAAAAATCACAGGAAGAAGTGGACAACCATACACAACCCAGCACTAAAAATCATCCTGATCTGAGTCCTTAAGAACCTGAAACTAACACAGGTAATGTCTCTATTAAATCTGAAACTAAAACTTATGAGCTAGCTGGTGACCTTGACATTCCTATTGCATTAAAGAAAGGTGTGAAATTATGCACCCGATACCCTATCTGCAAGTACATCTCATATGATAGGTTAAATCCAAACTTTTGAGCCTTTACTACTAACCTTGACAATATGCAAATTTCAAAAAATATTTAGGAAGCCCTTAATGAACCAGATTGGAAAGCCACAGTTCTTGAAGAAATCAAGGCACTAGAGAAGAATGAGACATCGAAAATTTTAGATTTGCCCGTAAATCAAAAAATAAAAACGACATAGATTAAATCACGAGTCAGAAAATGAAAATGACCGGGATTAAACCATAGTCAGAAAATAAAAATGACTCGAATTAAACCAAGAGTCAAAAAATGAAAATGATTAGGAATAAACCATGAGTCAGAAAATGAAAAACAATTGAGATTAAACTATAAGTCAAAAAATGAATATGACGATGTTTAAACCATGAGTCAAGAAATGAAAACGATTGGGATTAAATCATGAGTTAAAAAATAAAAAATGATTGGGATTAAACCACAAGTTGTAAAATGAAAATGACCGAGATTAAACCATGAGTCAAAAAATAAAAATGTCTAGGATTAAACCACCAGTCATAAAAAAAAGACTAAGATCAAACCATGAGTCAAAAAAATGAAAATGACTAGAATTAATCCACAGGTCAGAATATGAAAAACAATCGAGACTAAACCATGAGTCAAAAAATAAAAAAGATCGAGATTAAACCACCAGTCAGAAAAAAAAATGAATGAGATTAAACCAGGAATCAGAAAATGTAAATAACTGAGATTAAACTATGAATCAGAAAATGAAAACGACTAAGATTAAACCATGAGTCAGCAAATGAAAATGATTGGGATTAAACCACGAGTCAAAAAATGAAAAATGTCCAAGATTAAATTACGAGTAAGAGAAATAAACAGATTGATATTAAATCATGAGTTAGAAAATGAAAACAACTGAGATTAAACCACGAATCAAAAAATAAAAATGATGGGAATTAAATCACGAGTCAGAAAATGAAAACGACATGGATTCAATCACTAGTCAGAAAATTAAAATGATCGAGATTAAACCATAAGTTGGAAAATGAAAATGACTCGAATTAAACTAATAGTCAAAAAATGAAAACAACGAAGATTGAACCATGAGTCAAAAAATGAAAATTACTTAGATTAAACCATGAGTTAAAAAATAAAAATGATCCAGATTAAACCATGAGTCAAAAAATGAAAATGACCAAGATTAAAATCAAGAGTCAAAAAAGAAAACAATCAAAATTAAATCACGAGTCAAAAAATGAAAACAACTGGGATTAAACCACGAGTCAAAAAATGAAAACGATCGATACTAAATCACGAGTCAAAAAATGAAAACGACTGAGATTAAATCATGAGTCAGAAAATGAAAATGACCGAAATTAAACCATTGGTCAGAAAATGAAAACGACCAAAATTAAATAATGAGTCAGAAAATGAAAACAACTAGGATTAAATCACAAGTCAGAAAATAAAAACAACCGGGATTAAACCATGAGTTAGAAAATGAAAATGATCAAGATTAAACCACCAGTCAAAAAAAGAAAAATGATCGGTATTAAACCATGAGTCAAAAAATGAAAACAACTAGGATTAAAATTGAAAACAACCAAGATTAAACCATGAGTTAAAAAATGAAAGACGACCAGGATAAAGCCATAAATCAGAAAATGAAAATGATCAGATTAAACAATAAATCAGAGAATGAAAAACAACTAGAATTAAACCACAAGTCAAAAAATAAAAATGACTAGAATTAAATAGGAGTTAGAGAATGAAAAAGACTGGAATTAAACCACGAGTCAAAAAATAAAAATAATAGGGATTAAACCATGAGTCAGAAAATGAAAATGACCAAAATTAAACCATGAGTTAGAAAATAAAAAATGATTGCGATAAAACCATGAGTTAAAAAATGAAAAATGATCAGGATTAAATTACGAATAAGAGAAATAAAAAAGACTAGTATTAAATCATGAGTCAAAAAATAAAAATGATCAGAATTAAAGTACAAGTTAGAAAATGAAAACAACAGGAATTAAATCACCAATCAAAAAATTAAAACGACATTGATTAAATCACTAGTCAAAAAATGAAAACAACCGAGATTAAACCATGAGGTAAAAAATGAAAAGGACTTGGATTAAACCAAAAGTCAGAAAAAGAAAATGATCAGGATTAAACCATGAGTTAGAAAATGAAAAACAACCAGGATTAAATCACAAGTAAAAAAATGAATATGATAGGATTTAAACCATGAGTCAAGAAATAAAAATGATCAAGATTAAATGATGAGTCAAAAAATGAAAAACGACTAAGATTAAACCATGAGTCAAAAAATGAAAAAAACCAAGATTCAACTATGAGTCAAAAAAATGAAAATGACCTGGATTACACTACGAGCAGAAAATGAAAATGAGCGAGATTAAACAATGAGACAACAAATGAAAATGATCGAGATTAAACCACCAATAAAAAAATGATCGGGATTAAAGCATGAATTAAAAATTAAAAACGACCAAAATTAAACCACAAGTCAGAAAATAAAAAATGATCGGGATTAAACCACGAGTCAAAAATGAAAACGACTAGGATTAAACCACCAATCAGAAAAAAGAAAAACAATTGGGATTAAACCACGAGTCAAAAATGAAAATGACCAAGATTAAACCACGAATCAAAAAAAGAAAAATGACCAGGATTAAACCATGAGTCAGAAAATAAAAATGACTAGGATTAAACCATGACTTAAAAAATGAAAACGTTCGGAATTAAATCACGAGTCAGAAAATGAAAATGATCAGGATTACACCACAAGTCAGAAAATGAAAACAACCCGGATTAAATAACGAGTCTGAAAATGAAACGAATGGGATTAAACTACAAGTCAGAAAATGAAAATGACGAAGCTTAAACCATCGGTCAGAAAAAAAAAAACCACCGGGATTAAACTACGAGTCAGAAAATGAAAATGACTTAGATTAAATCACAAGTTAGAAGATGAAAATGACTAGGATTAAACCATAAGTCAAAAAAAAAAAACGATCGGGATTAAATCATGAGTCAAAAAATAAAAATAATCAAAATTAAACCATGAGTTAGAAAATGAAAACAACCGAGATTAACCCAAAAGTCAAAAAATGAAAATGACCAAAATTAAACCACTAGTTAGAAAAAGAAAAATGGTTGGGATTAAACCACGAGTCAGAAAATGAAAATGACTCAGATTAAACCACCAATCCAAAAATGAAAATAACCAGGATTAAACCACCAGTCAAAAAAAGAAAACAATTGAGATTAAACCATGAGTCAAAAAATGAAAACGATCAAGATTAAATCACGAGTCATGTTAACTTTTTAAGTGAGATGGTGATCCAAGGGGGGGTGAATTGGATTTCTCCAAATTCTTCCCAAACAAATGATTTTGAATATAATTGAATGAAAATTAAAACAACAAGCACTTTTGATGAAAATATAATGCAAACAATAATAATTAATGAACCTAAAATCAAATATAAGCAATAATAAATTGTAAGGAGACAGAGATAGAGAAATCAAAGACAATAATTTATAAAGGTTCAGTCCTTCTCCACAAGGCACCTACATCCTTTCTTCTTGGTTATCCACACCAAGGCTTTAATCGACTATTGAAGAAAAACTCTTACAAGATACAAACCTATCTTGTACTCAAGCTCTATCCTTTTTTCAAGGCTTAGATGGGAACCTCTACCCTTACAATATCAAGAGGATACCTTACCTCTTGCTTATAAGATAACCAAAATAATTTTTGCTACTAAAATTCCTCTAAAGGTTGAGTGGTTGCCTAATGAAGTACAAAGAAAATGGTGAATGAAACACAACAATATTTTGGATACAAGAAATACAAAGGATATTGAATTTAAGCTCTAAAAACTCTTGATTCTAAGAGAAAATGAAAATATAACTTGTTAGCACTTGTTTTCTTGCTTCATCAATCTTTTTGGTATGTTGGAATGGCCAATATATAGAGAAAATGAAGAGTAGCCATTGGGGATGCTTGGGAGAAGAAAATAGCCATTGAAAGCATGAAAAAATAGCCGTTGGAGACATCTTGGGCATGACCCAACCGATCCCTTCCATGAAGGGATCAATTGGTTCTTGTTTTGAACCAATTCATGCTTGAAAATAGCCTACCTGATCGATCCCTTTATGTAGGGGATTGATTGGTTTAGAGGGTGATCGATCCCCTACATAGGGTGATTGATCCCTTATTCATGTTTTTGACCCAATGAGCTTTTGGTATAAAAAATCAATCGATCCCTTCTAGAGGGGAGTAATCTCCTATTTTGCTCTCTACTTACTAATTTGATCATATCTTGAGTTATACAAATCCAAATCACAAACTATTTGAAGATTTCGAAACTATACTTAAAGGGCTTTCAATCGTATAAAGTTCATCACCTAATTCACTGTGTACGAATTATAGTGAATTTTCAAAACTACCTCTCGTGCAGTTTTTAGACAACTACAGAGTGTCTAGTAAAAATTCAAAATCTTTTCTTAGAAAATTTGGATTTTGATTTTGTTTATCCATCAAAAAGTAGACTAAAAGAGCTTTCAACCATATAAAATTTAAATATTAAAACTTTGTGAATTAATACAGAAAAATAAAACAAGTTCAATGTTAGAAAACTTTGTTCTTGTAAAACAACTTTCTTAAGTTAATATATTTCTCAAAACCAATATTATTAAAATTATATTAAGTCCAAAATGAATAAGTTCACTTTAAAAACAGCAATTGGACTTTCATTTAAGCTCAAATAAATAATCTTTAAAGATAGATTTGGTTTGAAAAATATGAAACCAAGAAAGGTTTATTTAAGCTTTGAAAATCATATTATTTATTTAGTACTAAAATATAAAACTTAAGAACATGTACTAAATAAATCTTTTTTAAAATCTTGATCAAACTTATTTAGCCTAATGCTTTGTCATTTCAAAATAAGGATCAATTCAAGGCTAACAATCTCCCCCTTTTTAATATGACAAAACTTAAAGATAAATTTGCTTGATGAAAAAACTTTCTTTGAAACATTTAAGATTTTGAAAAACATTTTGAAAAACTCACTCTTAAGCAATGCATGGCAAAATTGCCGCTCAATTTATGCATCTTAATCTAATACAACTCAACAAACATATGTTAGTCAAATATATCAAATAAGCACAATCAAACATATTCAAATTTGTCCATATGATATTTCTCTCCCTTTTTGTCATAGCAAAAAGGCATGAGCATATTAATGAGCAAATAAACACAAAGAGGTATCATTAACAAATATATTCATGAAACATTTCTCCTCCTTTTTATTTGTGCTCTTTATACCAAATATTTAATCTCCTATATCAATTGCTATAAGCATACAAGAAGAAATATCTCTAAACTCTTTCCCCTTTTTATCATTTCAAAAGAAAGAGAGATCAATTCAAGGCATAGGATAAAATGCTTGATATCAATAATATCAAGAGTATTTTGAATACATGTAATCAAGTATAATATGCACAATGAAGTTCACATACATGTTTTCAAGCATAAAAGTATAAGTGTATCCAAATTTAGCATTTTAGCATAAGTCATCAAATGTACTACATGAAATTTATGAGCAAAGGATAATTAATGATATGCAACCTACTCATAAATTATGTTATCATAGATGTGCTTAGAATCTAAAACATCAATAGCAATTAAGCATAAATTTAAACACATGCATACAAGCTCATACCAATTATTAAGGATACCAATTGTTAAAGATATGTCATCAAAAAGCTTACCAATTGTTATCACAAAACAAATCAAGCAAAATTGTATTATAAGATTTCTCCTCATTTTCAAAATAAGGATTAATCAATATAAGGCATACACAATTTTGTATGAAAGGTACAAGCTATATCAAGGATAGGCACATAAACAAGTGTCTATGAAAGTTAAAATTTTTTTAGCAATTTTGATACCAATTGTAAGCAATTTTATTCAACAACTTTCATAGAGGACACATACTTCAAACATATGAGAGATTCATTCAATACATGCATAAATGATAATAGTAAACTTTCATAAGCTATCATATCCAAACAAAAACCTAAAAGCTCAAATGGATTTAAGAAAGCATGAATACTAATGAGCAATAAGGCTCAATTATCATCATGTCATAACAAAGATTATTCAAGCATTTTCCAAACATGATGAATACATAAGCTATAGTAAAGAAATAATAAAAGTATAATTATTTAAATATATTTCGAATTATTTCAATGCATAGCAAAGTACATAACTCAAACATATGCAAGTATTCAATCATATATTTTAATCAAAATCATACAAGCATATGCAAAATGCATAAGCAATATACCTAACTAAAAAATATGCAAGCATTTAGGCACAATTTGGTACATGCCATCTTAATGATCTCAATCAATGAACATGTATATAAATTTTAAATTTATAATTCATAATCTATGAGTCAAATCAATTTAAAGATCAAGAAATCAACATATCCAACTCATAGCCATGATTAAAGATTCATCTTAAACAAATATTCATGCAATGAAAACTATTAATCAAAGCAATCAAAAACTAGGCATGAAATCAATGAAGGTGAGTTAATCAATCCAGGCTTTCAAAAATATTAGAACAATAACTACCAAGTGACTTGGTGATTAATTTGTGCAATGTGTTCATATGTTTTAGCACAAAATTATATATTTGCACATATCAAAGCAAGCATGTATATGTATTCAAATTCATACATCATATCATAAAGTCGATACATTTACTTCTATCCATGTCAAGCTTTGTTGTTGTGCTCATTTGGCTTTGAATTCTACAATCCACTTCATTTGAACAAAACTAGGCTTAATTGATAAGGATGACATGCTTTGCTTGCTACACTTGAAATTCAAAAAATGTAGGCTCATTCATGCTCATTTCAAGTTCTCCTAGCATAGACATAGAAAATTTTCTTGGCAAAGGATTTTCATTAGAAACATCAAAAGAATTAGTTGATAAAAATCATACCAATTGTTAGAAAACAATTCCATATTCTAAGTCATTATAGGCAAAAGAAAATTTATTCACTAAGCACAAGTTCCCTATTGCAGGGGAGATATATACTTAAGCTAGAGACCATATATCAATTTAAACATCAAATAGCACAAGAATGGCACTAAAGCAAAAGTTCTCATGTAATGTGCAAGAATCAAACCTTTTAGATCATTCATGAACACAAAATAAACATATTCAATATTCATGTATATTCAAGAAATCACTAAGAAATATGTCAAAACCAATTTGAGGCCCTATAGAATTAAAAAAAAAACTCAAGAAAGACATATTTATCATTAAAAATATATTCAAGAGAATTTTAGCACAAAAACGTAAATATGTCTACACAAATTATAGGCCATAATCAACAATAACTTAAGCTAAAAATAAGCATCATAAGAAATTCATTTACTTAAGTCTTGTTGCAACCATGTCAAGTCAAGAAAAACCACATTTATCATATATGCACACACTTGACAAGAACAATAGATGAATGAATAACACATATCATTTACAAGCAAGTAGTTCATCATATTCAAAATCACAAATCAAGAGATATATCAATTGAGCACAAAGATCCAAAATATTTCACAAAATTAATAAAACATTTAAGCACAAAAATAGGCATATTTCACAAAATATCTTTTACAATCAAAAGATAAACAATTTAAGCATTTTAAACCACAAGCATTAAGGTCAAATTGAATCAATCATCATATGAGCACATATCTTGACCAAAAACATAGATGAACAAAGAATGAATATATATTACTTAAGCACATAAAGTTCTTCAATTCATCAACACAAGAAAAGAAATAAATCTTGAATTAATAAGGATAAAGAATTAAATCATATTTCAAGATTTTTTCATAAGAAGTCAAGAGATGAACAATCAAACATCAATATATATTATTTAAGCACAAGATGATTATCAATAACTAAAATCACAAATCAAAAGTAAAAATAATTGAGAATAAAATAGCTAAGTTTTAACAATATTTCACAAGATCCAAGCATTAGAAACAAGTTAAGCAATTTTAAACATCATAGTCATATAGGCATGTTCAACAATCACAAATTAATATGTATAAAAATCACAAAATCATTTCTATCATGCCAAAATCATTCAAACAAGTGTATTTATGCAAAATACCATAGGATAAATCATTCAAAGTTTAATATGTCTAGGATTTTGATTTTTGCACTTTAAAACTCATTTTTGTTTGAAAAATATCTCAATAAATCTCAAAACTAGTCAAGCTCATTTTTAACGAACTTAAACCATTCCAACAAATTTCAAATGACAAAACAAAGTTGTTCAAGTGATCATTTGGCATTAGAAATAAGAAAATAAAAGAGTCAATTCTTAAACCCTATATTTCCTTGAAAAAGAACTATTAAGATGGGCAAATATATTTAAACACACATTTAAGCTCTTCAAACCATTTAGAAAAGTTTTATATCACACTTTAAAAAAGTCCAAATGGTTTTTATGCCTATAATTGTTCAAAAACAAAATTTGACCTTTCGAGCTTCAAAATCCTTTGAAACTTGCATATAACACTATGAAAAATTAAAACCAATGCAAGTTATCAAGTTTTCTTTGTTTGAGTAAGTTTAAATTATTGAATTCAAGATATTCAAATTCATTTTACAATTAAAAGCTTGCTAAAACAAAATTTCATATTTTAAGACTTGACAATAGCAAAAATCACTCTCAAAGCAAAACATAAAATTTTAAAATCATTAAGCTTTGAGTGCTCCCCTTAAGTTTGTGCATAAATATGAAGACAATTAAGCACCCATAAATAATCACACCAAGCATTAAAAAAAATTCATTAACAAAATTATGCTTAAGCAATTTAACACCACAATTAATTTTAACAAGAAACTCAAACATACTTAAGAGAAAAATAAATACATATTCAATTCAAGCTCACATTTTCTCAAGATTATGCAACATATGTCTTGTTATCAATGTCAACCAAAATTTGCATAATCAATCAACCTTTCAAATTTCATCAAGAATAGGTAACTAAATTCAAATTCTATTCAAATAAAGTTTAGAGGTTACCCATCTCTCCATTGTATGTCTAGAGTTCCAATCTTCAATCTCACATTGTAGCTTCTTGCTTTAGCACACCTACAAGATACATTTTCATTTGATTTTTGGTACCCAAATTGCTTTGGGTCTTTGAAAGTTAGTCACCAAGTCTCTTGTTCCTTTTGGAACCCACACTTGTTTAATTCTAAATGGAACTTTTCTCTTTATAGGACAAGTATGGATAGTATGACCATGAAAATTACAAAAATTACATTTAATCATTTTAGCACTTAAACTCTTACCTAAAAACTCTTGTTTTTCATTCATCAAAACATCAAATTTCTTTTTCAAATCAAAAGTTTCTTTTTCTAAAATTTTATACCTAATTTGAGAGGTTTTTAAATCTATTTTCAACTTTTCATTTTGTTTTTCCAAATCATTTTTTGTACTCATTAAAAATTCATTATTTTCAGGATCAAGCACTTACCACTACACCAAAAGCTATAGCTAATAGTTAAGGTGCAACACTATTTCCTTATTCTTTTTTGGTAGTGCATACCTCATATTAAGCAATAGGTGGACATAAGATGCTTCACAAAGCCTTCATAGGATACCTCACACATTGGGCCTCAGTAGGTTGGGTTGTCATACATCGAAATCTGATCCGCCATTGGATACCACACCCAGATGAACCGACATACCGAGTCCTTAAGAGAGATCGCTGCACCCCGTAATCCAACTCAAGAAATGAAAATGATTAGGATTAAACCATGAGTCAAAAAATGAAAAATACTGGGATTAAACCATGAGTCCAAAAATGAAAAATGATCGAGATTAAATTACAAGTCAGAGAAATAAAAAAAACTAGTATTAAATCATGAGTCAAAATGAAAACGATCAAGATTAAACCATGACTTAGAAAATAAAAATGACTGGGATTAAACTACGAGTCAAGAAATGAAAACATCTGGGATGAAACCATGAGTCAAAAATCAATAATGATCGAGATTAAACAATGAGTCAGAAAATGAAAATGACCCAAATTAGACCATGAGTCTGAAAAATACAACAATTGGGATTAAACAATGAGTTAGAAAAAGAAAAATGACCAGGATTGAACCATGAGCCAGAAAATAAAAATGACTTGGATTAAACCATAAGTCAAAAAATGAAAACAATCGAAATTAAATCATAAGTCAGAAAATGAACACAACTAAGATTAAACCATAAGCCAAAAAATGAAAACAACTCGGATTAAACCATAAGTCAGAAATTAAAATCGATTAAGATTAAACCATAAGTCCGAAAATGAAAATGACCAGGATTAAACCACTAGTAAGAAAAAAAAAACAACTAGGATCAAACCATGAGTTTGACAATGGTTACGATCGAAATTAAATCACGAGTCAAAAAATGAAAAATAACCAGGATTAAATCATGAGTTAGAAAATGAAAACGACTAGACTAAACCACCAGTCAAAAAAAGAAAAACTATTGGGATTTAACCATGAGTCAAAAAATGAAAATAATCGGTATTAAACAACAGTCAGCAAATGACTAAATTAAACGATGAGTCTGAAAATAAAAATGACTGGGATTAAACCATGAGTCAGAAAAAGAGATATGATCGAGATTAAAACATAAGTCAGAAAATGAAAATGATTGAGATTAAACAGTCAGTCAAAAAATGAAAACAACTGAATTAAAGTGTGAGTTAGAAAATGAAAATTGATCGGGGTTAAACCGCAAGTCAAAAGATGAAAATGACTAGGAGTCAAAAAATGAAATTTAATTAGGGTTAAAGCCCGAGTTAGAAAATGAAAACGACTAAGATTAAACCTCGAGTTAGAAAATGAAAATAATGTGGATTAAGCCATGAGTCAAAAAATAAAAATGACCAACATTAAACCACCAGTCAAAAAAAGAAAAATGACTATGATTAAACCATAGGTCAAAAAATGAAAACGATCAAAATTAAATCATGAGTCAGGAAATAAAAAAGATCAGGATTAAACCACAAGTTAGAAAATAAAAAAATGATCAAGATTAAGTCATAAGTCAGAAAATGAAAATGATAGAAATTAAATCATGAGTCAGATATTGAAAATGACAGGAATTAAACCACGAGTCAGAGAATGAGAATGACAGGGACTAAACCACGGGTTAGAAATGAAAAAAAATTAGATTAAACTAAGAGCTAGAAAATGAAAATGATTGGGATTAAACCACAAGCCAAAAAATGAAAACGATCGAGATTAAACCATGAGTTAAAAAATAAAAAAGATTGAGATTAAACCACGAGTCAGGAAATAAAAAATGATTGGGATTAAATTATGAGTCAGAGAAATAAAAAAGACCAGCATTCAATCATGAGTCAAAAAATGAAAATGACCAAGATTAAACCATAAGTTAGAAATGAAAATGATAGGAATTAAATCACCAATCAGAAAATAAAAACAACCCAAACTAAACCATGAGTCAAAAAATGAAAATGACATAGATTAAATCGTGAGTCAAAAAATGAAAATGACTAAGATTAAACCATGAGTCACAAAATGAAAATGACTCAGATTAAACCAAGAGTCAGAAAATTAATATAGCTGAGTTTAAACCACGAGTCAAGAAATGAAAATGACTGTGATTAAATCACAAGTCCGAAAATAAAAAATGACTAGGAATAAACTATGAGTTAGCAAATGAAAATGACTTGGATTAAGCCACAAGTCAGAAAATGAAAATGACCTGGATTAAACCATGCGGCAGAAAAAAAAAACAATTGGGATTAAACCATGAGTCAGAAATGAAAATGATCGAGATTAAACCACTAATAAAAAAAAAAAAACAACTGTGATTAAACCATGAGTCAGAAAATGAAAATGATCAAAATTAAACCATGAGTCAGAAAATTAAAAATGACTAGGAATAAACCACAAGTAAGAAAATGAAAATGATCAGGATTAAACCACCAGTCAAAAAAAGAAAAATGACTGAGATTAAACCATGAGTCAAAAAATGAAAATGTCTCGAATTAAACCATGAGTCCAAAAATAAAAATGACCAGGATTAAACCACCAGTCAAAAAAATAAAAACGATCAGGATTAAATCATGACTTAGAAAATAAAAACGATCAGGATTAAACCTTGAGTCAAAAAATTAAAATGATCAAAATTAAATCACGAGTTAGAAAATGAAAATGACCGAGATTAAATCACAAGTTAGAAAATAAAAATGTCTAGGATTCTTAAGTCAGAAAATGAAAAACAATCGAGATGAAACCATGACTCAAAAAATGAATATTTAAACCATAAGTCAAGAAATGAAAACAACCAAGATAAAATCACAAGTCAAAAAATAAATAACGAGCGAGATTAAACCATAAGTCCGAAAATGAAAATTACTAGGATTTAACCACAACTCAGAAAATGAAAATGACCTAGATTAAATCACGTGTCAGAAAATGAAATGATCGAGATTAAACATCGAGTCAAAAAATGAAAATAACTGAGATTAAACCATCAGTCAGAAAAAGAAAAATGATTGAGATTAAATCATGAGCCAAAAAATGAAAACGATTGAAATTAAACCACGAGTTAAAAAATGAAAAATGATGGGATTTAAACCATGAGTTAGAAATGAAAACAATAGGAATTAAGCCATCTATTAGAAAAAGGAAAATGATCGGGATTAAACCACTAGTCAAAAAATGAAAATGACCTAGATTGAACAAAGGGTCTGAAAATGAAAATGATCAGGATTAAACCACAAGTTAAAAAAAAAGAAAAACAACCGAGATTAAACCACAGTAAAAAATGAAAACAACTAGGATAAACCACCAGTCAGAAAAGAAAAATGATCGAGTGTAAACCATAAGTCAGAAAATGAAAACAACCAGAACTAAACTATAAGTCAAAAATGAAAACCACCCAGATTAAACCACTAGTTAGAAAATAAAAATGACTTAGATTAAAGCACAAATAAAAAAATGACTGACATTAAATTCCAATCAAAAAATGAAAATGATAAGGACTAAATCACGAGTCAAAAAATGAAAATGACTAGGTTTAATCCACGAGTTAGAAAATGAAAACAATTAGGATTATACCACAAGTCAAAAAATGAAAAACAACCAAGATTTGACAAGTTAGAACATGAAAATGACTGGGATTAAACCACGAGTCAGAAAATGAAAACGATTGAAATTAAATGAGTCTAAAAATGAAAACGATCTAGATTAAACCACGAGGCAAAAAAATTAAAAATGACCAAGATTAAACCATGAGTCAGAAAATGAACACGATCGCTATTAAAACATATCTCAGAAAATGAAAACGACCAGGATGAAATCATGAGTCAGAGAATGAGAATGAGGGAATTAAACAATGAGTCATAAAATGAAAACAATTGGTCTTAAACCATAAGTCAAAAAATGAAAATAGCAAGAATTAAATCACAAGTCAAAAAATAAAAATAATCGAGATTGAACCATGAGTTAGAAAATTTAAACAACCCTGGTTAAAGAATGAGTCAGAGAATGAAAATGACCTAGATTAAATTACAAGTCAAAAAATGAAAACGACGGGGATTAAACAATGAAAAATGACCGAGATTAAGCCATGAGTTAGGAAATGAAAATGGTCGAGATTAAACCACAGGTCAGAAAATGAAAAGGACCAAGATTAAATTGTGAGTCAAAAAATGAAAATGACATGGATTAAATCCTGAGTCAGAAAATGAAAATGACTGGGATTAAATCACGAGTCAGAGAATAAAAACGATGGGAATTAAACCATATGTCAAAAAATGAAAATGATAGGGATGAAACCATGAGTCAAAAAATGAAAAAATCAGTAATTAAATCACAAGTCATAAAATGAAAATGATCGGGTTTAAACCACAAGTCAAAAATGAAAACGATTGGGATTAAACCGCGAGTCAAAAAATGAATATGACAAGGTTTAAACCACAAGTCAAGAAATGAAAACGTCCGAGATTAAATCACGAGTCAAAAAATGAAAAACAACCAAGATTAAACCACAAGTCAAAAAATGAAAATTATCGGGATTAAACTATAAGTCAAAAAATGAAAACATCCCAGATTAAACCATAAGTCAAAAAATGAAAAATGATTAAGAGTAAACCATAAGTCAAAAAATGAATACGATTGAAATTAAATCACGAGTCAAAAAATGAAAATAACCCAGATTAAACCATAAGTCAAAAAATAAAAGACAATTGGGATTAAACCATGAGTCAGCAAATGAAAATGACCATGATTAAACCACGAGTCAGGAAATGAAAACGATCGAAATTAAATCATGAGTTAAAAAAAATGAAAACAACTGAGATTAAACCATGTCACAACAAATGAAAATGACCAAAATTAAATTATGAGTCAAAAAATTAAAACGATAGGGATTAAATCATGAGACAAAAAATGAAAATAACAAAAATTAAACCATGAGTCAGAAAAATGAAAACGATCAGGATTAAACTATGAGTCTGAAAATGATCAGGATTAAACCATACGTCAGAAAAAAAATGACAAGGATTAAACTATAAGTAAAAAAATTTAAACAACACGCGTTAAACCACAGTTAGAAAATTTAAACAACCTAGGTTGAACAAGTCAAAAAATGAAATGACTGAGATTAAATAATGAGTCAGACAATGAAAAATGATCAAGATTAAACCACGAGTCAAAAAATGAAAATGACTGAGATTAAACCATGAGTCAGAAAATGAAAAGGATCAAGATTAAACTATGAGTTAGAAAATAAAAACAATCAGGATTAAATCATGAGTCAGTAAATGAAAATGACCGAGATTAAATCACGAGTCAAAAAATGAAAATGACCGAAATTAAATCACGAGTCAGAAAATGAAAAAGGCCTAGATTAAATAGCGATTCAAAAATTGAAAAATGATCGAGATTAAATGATGTGTCAAAAATAAATATGATCAAGTTTAAACCATGAGTCAAGAAATGAAAACATCAGGAATTAAATCACAAGTCAAAAAATGAAAAATGACCTAGATTAAACCATGACTCAGATAATGAAAATGATTAGGATTAAACCACGAGTCAAAAAATGAAAATGTCATGGGTCAAACATGAGTCAAGAAATGAAAACAACCAAGATTAAACTTTTAATCAAAAAAGGAAAAGTGACCGAGATTAAAACCATGAATCAAAAAATGAAAATGACACGGATTAAACTACGAGTCTAAAAATGAAAACTACTAGGATTAAACCATAAGGCAGAAAAAGAAAAATGACCGAGATTAAACCACGTGTCAGAAAATGAAAACGATTGGGATTGCACCACATGTCAAAAAATGAAAAAGATAGAGATTAAACCAAGAGTTAGAAAATAAAAAATGATTGGGATTAAATTATGAGGTAGAGAAATAAAAAGGATCGGTATTAAATCACAAGTCAGAAAATAAAAACAATTGAGATTAAACCGTGAGTCAAAAATTAAAAATGATAGGAATTAGATTACTAGTCAAAAAATGAAAACAATTGGGATTAAATAATGAGTTAGAAAATGAAAACAACATGGATTAAATCATGTGTCAAAAAATGAAAATGACAGGGATTAAAGCACGAGTCATAAGATGAAAAATGACTAAGATTAAACCATGAGTCAAAAAATGAATACAAACGGGTTTAAATCATAAGTCAAGAAATGAAAATGATCGGGATTAAATCATTAGTCAAAAAATGAAAAACGACCAGGATTAAACCATGAGTCAGAAAATGAAAACAACCAAGCTTAAACCATGAGCCAAAAAATGAAAACGACTTGGATAAAACCATGAGTCAAAAAATGAAAATGATCGAGATTAAACTGCCCATCAAAAAAACAAAAAAGATCGAGATTAAACCATGAGTCGGAAGATGAAAATGATCAAAATTAAACCATGAGTCAAAATAATGAAAAATGATTGGGATTAAACCATGAGTTAGAAAATGAAAACGACCAAGATTAAACCACCAGATAGAAGAAGAAAAATGAATAGAATTAAATCACCAGTCAGAACATCAAAATGACTCAAATTAAACCATGACTTCGAAAATAAAAATGATCGGGGTTAAACCATGAGTCAGAAAAAGAAAAATGCTAGGGAATAAACCACAGGTTAGAAAATAAAAATGATTGGGGTTAAACCATGAGTCTAAAAATGAAAATGATCGGGATTAAACTGTGAGTCAGAAAATGAAAATCAATCGAGGTTAAACGTTGAGTCAAAAAAAATGACTGGAATTAAACCCCTAGTCAAAAAATGAAAACGATTGGGATTAAACCACAAGTCAAAAAATAAAAACAACTAGGATTAAACCACTAGCTAGAAAAGAAAAATAGCTGGGATTAAACCATGAGTCAAAAAATGAAAACAATTGATACTAAACCATGAGTCAGAAAATAAAAATGACCGAAATTAAATCAGAAGTCAAAAAATGAAAATGACCAGGATTAAACCACAAATCAGAAAATGAAAATGACCAAGATTAAAGCATGAGTGAGAAAATAAAAATGACTAGGATTAACCACCAGTTAAAAAATGAAAACGATTAGGATTAAACCACTAGTCAGAAAAAGAAAAACAACCAGAATTAATCCACGAGTCAAAAAATGAAAATGACTAGAATTAAACCCTAAGTCAGAAAATGAAAAATGATCGAAATTAAATCACGAGTCTAAAAATAAAAATAACTGAGATTAAATCACAACTCAAAAAATGAAAAATGACCCAGATTAAACCACGAGAAAGAAAATGAAAACAACTAGGATTAAACCACAAGTTAGAAAAAGAAAACAACGCGAATTAAACCATGAGTCAGAAAATGAAAATGATTGAGATTAAACTACGAGTCAGAAAATGAAAACAACTAGGATTAAACCACTAGTCAAAAAAAAATTAATTGGGTTTAAACCTTGAGTAAGAAAATGAAAACAACCAGGTTTAAACAATGAGTTAGAAATAAAAACCATCTAGATTAAATCATGAATTAGAAAATAAAAATAACTTAGATTAAACTATGAGTCAGAAAAAGAAAAACAACCAGAATTAAATCACTAGTCAGAAAATGAAAATGACAAGGATTACATCATGAGTCAAAAAATGAAAATGATAGGAATTAAACCACGAGTCAAAAAATGAAAACGACCTAGGTTAAACCATAAGTCAGAAAACGAAAATGAATGGAATTAAACAACGAGTTAGAAAATGAAAAACGATCGGCATTAAACCATGAGTTAAAAAATGAAAATGAACAAGATTAAACTGTGAGTCAGAAAATGAAAATGATCGAGATTATACCACAAGTCAAAAAATGAAAATGACTGGGATTAAATCATGAGTCAAACAATGAAAATGACTAAAATTAAATCATGAGTTAGAAAATGAAAAAGAGCGAGATTAAACCACAGTTAGAAAATGAAAATGAACTGGATTAAACCAAGAGTCAAAAAATGAAAATGACTAGGATTAAACTACGAGTCAAAATATGAAAAATGGTTGGGATTAAACAATGAATATTACCAGGTTTAAATAATGAGTCAAGAAATGAAAACAACCAAGATTAAATCATGAGTCAAAAAATGAAAAATGACCGAGATTAAACCATGAGTCAAAAAATGAAAAGAACCAAGATTAAACCATGAGTCAGAAAATAAAAACAACTAAGATGAAATCACGAGTTAGAAAATTAAAATGATCAAATTTAAACAATAAGTCAAAAAATGAAAATGACTGGGATTAAGCTACCAATTAGAAAAAGAAAAATGATCGAAATTAAAACATGAGTTAGAAAATGAAAACGATTGAAATTAAACCATAAGTCAAAAAATGAAAAGTGATGAAATTAAACCATAAGTCAGAATATTAAAAATGATTGAGATTAAACCACAAGTTAGAAAATAAAAACAACCGAGATTAAACCATCAATAAAAAAAAAAGAAAACTATCAGGATTAAACTAGGAGTCAAAAAGTGAAAATGACCTGGCTTAAACGATGAGTCCGAAAATGAAATGACCAGGATCAAACCACAAGTAAAAAAAAAAAAAACGATCAGGATTAAACCACAAGTTAGAAAATAAAAATGACTGGGATTAAACCATGAATTAGAAAATGAAAATGACCAAGATTAAACCACTAATCAAAAAAAGAAAAGGGATCAAGTTTAAAGCTTGAGGCAAAAAATGAAAATGATTGAGATTAAACCATAAGTTAGAAATGAAAACCACCTAGATTAAGTCATGAGTCAAAATGGAAACAACCGAGATTAAACATGAGTAAAAAAAAAAAGACCAGAATTAAATACCAATTAGAAATGAAATTTACAAGGATTAAATCATGAGTCGAAAAAAAAATGACTAGGATTACACCATGAGTCAGAAAATGAAAATGAACCATGAGTTAGAAAATGAAAACAATCGAAATTAAATCACGAGTCACAAGATGAAAACCACCTAGATTAAACCACTAGTCAAAAAATGAAAGACGATTGGATTAAACCATAAGTCAAAAATGAAAATGATCGGGATTAAACAACCAATCAAAAAATAAAAGTGACTAGGATTAAATCACGAGTTAGAAAATTTAAACAACCCGTGTTAAACCATGAGTCAAAAATTGAAAATGACCCGGATTAAACCATAAGTCAAGAAATGAAAATGACTGAGATTAAACAACGCGTTAGACAATGAAAAACGATCGAGATTAAACAATGAGTTAGGAAATTAAAATGGCTGGGATTAATCCATTAGTCAAAAAATGAAAAGGACTAAAATTAAACCATGAGTCAGAAAATGAAAACGACCAAGATTAAATCATAAGTCAAAAATTGGAAATGACTAAGATTAAATCACGAGTTAGAGGATGAAAATGATGAGAATTAAATCATGAGTCAGAAAATAAAAATGACAAGGATTAAACCACGAGTCAAAAAATGAAAACAATAATAATCAACTCACGATTTAGGGAGTGAAAATGATCACATTTAAACCTTGAGTCAAAAATTGAAAACTACCAGGATTAAACCACAAGTCAAAAAATAAAAATGACCTAGATTAAACAAGGAGTCAAAAAATAAAAAATGGCAAGGATTAAACCATGAGTTAAAAAATGAATACGATAGGGTTTAAACCATAGGTCAAGAAATGAAAATGTCCAGCATTAAATCACAAGTCAAAAATGCAAAATGACCTAGATTAAACCTTGAGTCAAAAAATAAAAATAGACTAGATTAAACCATAAGTCAAAAAATGAAAACAACTGGGACTAAACCACGAGTCAAAAAATGAAAACAATTGAAATTAAATCATGAGTCAGAAAATGAAAACGAACTAGATTAAACCATGAGTCAAAAAATGAAAGACAATTAGGATTGAACCATAAGTTACAAAATGAAAATGATCATGATTAAAAAGTGAGTCAAAAAATGAAAACGATCAGAATTAAATCACAAGTCAGAAAATGAAAACGACTAGATTAAACCACATATTAGAAAATGAAAATGATCAAAGTTAAATAACGTGTTAAAAAATTAAAACGATAGGGATTAAATCATGAGTCAAAAAATTAAAATGTCCAGGATTAAATCATGAGTTAAAGAATGAAAATGATGAGAATTAAACCATAAGTTAGAAAATGAAAATGATCGAGAGTAAACCATGAGTCAAAAACTAAAAACGACAAAAAATAAATCACAAGTTAGAAAATAACAATGATCAAGATTAAACCATGAGTCAAAAAATGAAAATGATCGAGATTAAGCCACGAGTCAAAAAATGAAAACGATTGAGTTTAAACTATGAGTAAAAAAAAAAACGATCAGGATTAAATCATGAGTCAAAAAATGAAAATGATTGGGATTAAACTGTGAGTCAAAATTTGAAAAATGATCAGGATTAAACCATGAGTCAGAAAATAAGAAATGACTAGGATTAAACCTTGAGTCAGAAAATGAAAATGACTCGGGTTAAACCATGGTTGGAAAATGAAAATGACTAGGATTAAACCACTAGTCAGAAAAAAAAAAGTGATCGCGATTAAATCATAAGTTAAAAAATGAAAACGATCGAAATTAAACCATAAGTCAGAAAAATAAAAATGACTGATATTAAACCACGAGTTAAAAATGAAAACAATCAAGATTAAAGAACCAATCTTAAAAAAAAGAACGACTGGGTTTAAACCACTACTTTGAAAATAAAAATGATCAGGATTAAACCATAAGTTAGAAAATGAAAATGACATAAATTTAACAATGAGTTCAAAAATGAAAGTGATCAAGATTAAACCATAAGTCAAAAAAAGAAAAATAACTGGTATCGAACCATAAGTTAGAAAATGAAAATGACCAAAATTAAACCATGAGTCAGAAAATGAAAATGATCGAGATTAAACTATGAGTTAGAAAATGAAAAATGACTGGGATGAAATTAAGAGTCAAAGAAATAAAATGATAGGTATTAAATCATGAGTCAGTAAATGAAAACGACTAAGATTAAACCACAAGTTAGAAAATAAAAATGACAAGAATTAAATCACCAGTCTGAAAATGAAAACGACCAGGGTTAAACCATGAGTCAAAAAATGAAAATGACATGGAATAATCATGAGTCAGAAAATGAAAACAATTAGGATTAAACCACGAGTCAGAAAATGAAAATGACTTGGATTAAATTAAAATCAGAAAATAAAAACAATAAGGATTAAACAGTGAGTCAGAATATGAAAAATTACCAGGATTAAACCACGAGTCAAAAAATGAATACGACCGAGTTTAAAGCATGAGTCAAGAAATTAAAATGACCTGGATTAAATCACGAGTCAAAAAATATAAAATGACTAGGATTAGAGCATGGGTCAGAAAATGAAAATGACCAGGCTTAAACCACGGGCCGAAAAAACAAAAACGATGCAAAATAAACTATGAGTCAAAAGATAAAAATGACTGAGATTAAATTACAAGTCAAAAAATGAAAATGACTAGGTTTAAACCATTAGTTAGAAAAAAAAAAAACGATCGAGAATTAACCACAAGTCAAAAGATGAAAATGCCAGAATTAAACCATGAGCCAGAAAATGAAAATTAACCGAGATTACACCATGAGTTAGAAAATAAAAACAACTAAGATTAAATCACCAGTCAAGAAAAGAAAAACAATTGGGATTAAATCACAAGTCAGAAAATAAAAATGACTCAAATTAAACCACGAGTCTGAAAATGGAAACAATTAGCATTAAACCATAAGTTAGAAAATAAAAAATGATAGAGATTAAACCATGAGTCAAAAAAATAAAAATGATCAAGATTAAACCATGAGTCAGAAAAAAATGACCGGGATTAAACCGTGAGTTGGAAAATGAAAATCGACCAAGGTTAAACCCCAAGTCAAAAATTGAAAGTGACTGGGATTAAACCCCAAGTCAAAAAATGAAAACGATTAGGATTAAACCATAAGTCAAAAAATGAAAATGACCAGGATTAAACCACCAATAAAAAAATGACTAGGATTAAACCACAGTAAGAAAATGAAAATGATCGGTACTAAAATAAGAGTCAAAAAATAAAAACAATAGGAATTAAATCATGAGTTAGAAAATGAAAATAATCAAGATTAAACCACGAGTTAGAAATTTAAAATAATCGAGATTAAACCACGAGTCAGAAAATGAAAATGACCAAGATTAAACCATGAGTAAGAAAATAAAAATGATAGTGAAATCAACCGAGATTAAACCATGAGTCAAAAAATGAAAATGTCCCGAATTAAACCAAAAGTTAGAAATTAAAAATCAAAATGATCGGGATTAAACCACGAGTCAAAAAATGAAAATGATCAGGGTTAAACCGTGAGTCAAAAAATGAAAAATGACCAAGATTAAACCATGAGTATGAAAATGAAAATGATCAAGATTAAACCATGAGTCAAAAAATGAAAATGACTTTGATTAAATAATAAGTCAAAAAATTAAAATGATCTAAATTAAACAATGAGTTAGAAAATGAAAGATGACTAGGATTAAACCATGAGTCAAAAAATGAAAATGATCGAGATTAAACAATGAGTCAAAAAATGAAAACGATCAAGATTAAACCATGAGTTAGAAAATTTAAACAACTCAAGTTAAACCACGAGGCAAAAAATGAAAATGACTTGAATTAAAACCACAAGTCAAAAAATGAAAATGATCGAGATTAAACAATGAGTCAGACAATGAAAAACGATCAAGATTAAACCACGAGTTAGGAAATGAAAATGGCTGGGATTAAACCACTAGTCAGAAAATGAAAAGGACCGAGATTAAACTACAAGTCAAAAAATGAAAACAACTGGGATTAAATCATGAGTCAAAAAATGAAAACGACCGAGATTAAATCATGAGTTAAATAATGAAAACAACAAGAATTAAACCATAAGTCAGAAAATGAAAATGATAGGATTAAACCATAAGTTAAAAAATGAAAATGATGGTAACTAAAACATAAGTTATAAAATGAAAACGATTGGGTTTAAACCATGATTAAAAAAATAAAAATGGCCTAGATTAAATCGTGGGTCAAAAAATGAAAAATGATAGGGTTTAAATCACGAGTCAGAAAATGAATATGATTGGGTTTAAACCATTAGTCAAGAAGTGAAAACGTTTGAAATTAAATCACAAGTTAGAAAATAAAAAACAACCGAGATTAAACAATGAGTCAAAAAATGAAAATGATCGAGATTAAGCCCTAAGTCAAAAAATGAAAACAACCCGGATTAAACCACATGTCAAAAAATAAAAAATGATCGAGATTAAACCATGAGTCAAAAAATAAAAATAATAGATATTAAATCATAAGTCAGAAAATGAAAATGACACGGATCAAATCATGAGTCAAAAAATGAAAGATGGCCAAGATTAAACCATGAGTCAAAAAATGAAAATGACTATGATTAAACCATAAGTCAAAAAATGAAAACGATCAAAATTAAATCACGAGTCAAAAAATGAAAATAACTAGGATTAAATCATGGTCAGAGAATAAAAATGACGGGAATTAAACTATGAGTCAGAAAATGAAAATGATTGAAATTAAATAACGAGTCAAAAAATTAAAACGATAGGGATTAAATCATGATTCAAAAAATGAAAATTTCTAGGATTAAATCACAGTCAGAGAATGAAAATGACAAAAATTAAACCACATGTCAAAAAATGAAAATGATCGGGACTAAACCATGAGTCAAAAAATGAAAATGATTGAAAATAAATCATGAGTCAGAAAATGAAAATGATCAGGATTAAACCATGAGTCAGAAAATGAAAATGATCAAGATTAAACCATGAGTTAGAAAATGAAAACGATCAGGATTAAACCACGAGTCAGAAAATGAAAATGACCAAGATTAAACCATGAGTCAAAAAATGAAAACAACCGAATTAAATCATGAGTCAAAAATAGAGAATGATCGGGATTAAACCACGAGTCAAAAAATGAAAAATGTCCAAGATTAAACCCGAGTCAAAAAATAAAAAATGACTAGGATTAAACCACTAGTCAAAAAATGAAAATGACTTGATTTAAACCATGAGTCAGAAAATGAAAACAACTGGGACTAAACCACTAGTCAGAAAAAGAAAAGCTACCGAGATTAAATCACAAGTCAAAAAATGAAAACAACCAAAATTAAACCAGGAGTCAGAAAAATAAAAATGATCAAGATTAAACCTGGGTCAAAAAATGAAAACGAATAAGATTAAACCATGAGTCAAAAAATAAAAATGACACAAATTAAACCATAAGTCCAAAAATGAAAATGACTAAAATTAAACCACAAGTAAAAAAAAAAAACAATTGGTATTAAACCATGAGTCAAAAAATGAAAATGACTGAGATTACACTACGTGTCAAAAAATGAAAAAGATAGGGATTAAACCACAAGTCAAAAAATGAAAAATGATCAGAATTAAATTAAGAGTCAGAGAAATAAAAAAGACTAGCATTAAATCACGAGTCAAAAAATAAAAATGATCTAGAATAAACACAAGTCAAAAAATGAAAATTACAGGAATTAAATCACCAATTTGAAAATAAAAACGATCGAAATTAAACCATGAATCAGAAAATGAAAAAGACATAAAATAATCACGAGTCAAAAAAATAAAAATGATCAGAATTAAACCATGAGTCAAAAAATAAAAATGACCATGATTAAACCAGAAGTGAAAAAATGAAAATGACAGGAATTAAACCACGAGTCAAAAGATGAAAAATTACTGGGATTAAACCATGAGTCAGAAAATGAATATGACCAGGTTTAACTCAAGAATCAAGAAATTAAAATGACCGGGATTAAACACGAGTCAAAAAATGTAAAACGACTAGGATTAAACCACAAATTAGAAAATGAAAATGACCAAGCTTAAACTATGAGTCAAAAAAGAAAATTATCTGGAATAAACCATGAGTTAGAAAATAAAAATGACTAGGATTAAACCATGAGTTAAAAAATAAAAACGACTAGGATTAAACCATGAGTCACAAAATGAAAATGACCAGGTTTAAACCACCAATCAGAAAGACAAAAATGATTAGGAATTAACCATGAGTCACAAGATGAAAATGATCATAATTAAACCATGAGTTAGAAAATGAAAAGCGACCAAGATTAAATCACCAGTCAAAAAATGAAAACTAACCAAGATTAAGCCAAGAGTTAGAAAATAAAAATGACCTGAATTAAATCACGAGTTTGAAAATGAAAACAACTAAGATTAAACCATGAGTAAGAAAATGAAAAATGATAAGGATTAAACCACGGTTAGAAAATAAAAATAATTGGGATTAAACCACGAGTTAGAAAATAAAAACAATCGAGATTAAACCATGAGATGAAAAATGAAAATCGATCAAAGTTTAAACCCAAATCAGAAAATGAAAATGATTGAGATTAAATCTTGAGTCAAAAAATGAAAATGATTCAAATTAAACCACAAAACAAAAAAATAAAAATGACCAAGATTAAACCACTAGTCAAAAAATGAAAAATGACTAGGATTAAACCACAAGTCAAAAAATGCAAACGACCGATACTAAAACACAAGTAAGAAAATGAAAATGATTGGAATTAAATCATGAGTCAGAAAATGAAAACAACCAGGATTAAACCATGACTCAAAAAATGAAAACGACTGAGATTAAACCACGAGTCAAAAAATGAAAATGACCAAGATTAAACCATAGTAAGAAAATAAAAATAACTGGGATTAAACCACCAGTCAGAAAATGAAAATGATCGAGATTAAATCATGAGTCAAAAAATGAAAATGACTGAGATTAAATCACCAGTCAAAAAAAGAAAAACGATCAGGATTAAGCCACGAGTCAGAAAATGAAAATGACCAAAATTAAATCACGAATCAGAAAATGAAAATGATTGAGATTAAATCACGAGTAAAAAAATGAAAAACAATTGGGATTAAGCCATGAGTTAAAAAATGAAAAGTACCAGGATTAAACCACAAGTCAAAAAATGAAAATGACTAGGATTAAACCATGAGTTAGAAATGAAAACCACTTAGATTAAACCAGAAGACAGAAAATGAAAATAACCTAAATTAAACCACGAGTCAAAAAAAATTGACCAAAATTAAATTACCAGTCAGAAAATGAAAACGATAGGGATTAAATCACGAGTCAAAAAATAAAAATGATGGGGATTAAACCACTAGTCAGAAAATAAAAACGACCTGGGTTAAGCCATGAGTCAAAAAATAAAAATGATCAGATTAAACCATGAGTCAGAAAATGAAAATGACCAGGATTAAATCACGAGTCAAAAAATCAAAACGATCGAAATTAAATCGTGAGTTAGAAAATGAAAACAACAGAGATTAAACCATGAGTCAAAAAATGAAAACGATCGAGATTAAACCATGAGTCAAAAAATGGAAACAACCTGGGTTAAACCACGAGTCAAAAAATGAAAATGACCTGGATTAAATCACGAGTCAAAAAATAAAAATGATTGGGATTAAACCATGAGTTTGAAAATGAAAAACGATCAAGATTAAACCACGAGTTAGAAAATGAAAATGACTGGGATAAAATCACTAGTTAAAAAAATGAAAACAACTGAAATTAAATCATGAGTCAGAAAATGAAAAGAACCCAATTAAACAATAAGTTAGAAAATGAAAACGATCGAGATTAGACCACGAGTTAAAAAATGAAAATGATCGGGATTAAACCATGAGTCAAAATTTAAACAACTTACGTTAAACCACAAGTCAAAAAATAAAAATAATTAGGATTAAACAACGAGTCAAATAATGAAAAATGACAAAGATTAAACCATGAATTAGGAAATAAAAATGGCCGAAATTAAACAATGAGTCAAGAAAAGAAAATGACAAAGATTAGACCATGAGTTAGAAAATGAAAAGGACCGAGATTAAATCATGAGTTAGAAAATGAGATTAAATCATGAGTCAGAAAATGAAAATGACCGAGATTAAATCATGAGTCAGAGAATGAAAAAGATGGGAATTAAAGCATGAGTAAAAAAATGAAAACAATAAGGATTATACCATAAGTCAAAAAATGAAAATGATGATAATTAAATCATGAGTTAGAAAATGAAAACGACCAGGTTTAAACCATGAGTCAAAAATAAAAACGACTGGGATTAAACCACAAGTCAAAAAATAAAAATGACCTAGATTAAATCGTGGGTCAAAAAATGAAAAACGATGGGGATTAAACCATGAGTCAAAAAATGAATACAATCGGGTTGAAACCACGAGTTAGGAAATGGAAACGTCCTGCATTAAATCACAAGTCAAAAAATGAAAGACAATCGAGATTAAACCATGAGTTAGAAAATAAAACAACCGAGATTAAGCCATAAGTCAAAAAATGAAAATGACTTAGATTAAACCATAAGTTAGAAAATGTAAATGGTAGTATTAAATTATGAGTCAGAAAATGAAAATGAGCCAGATTAAATCACGAGTCAAAAAATTAAAGATGATCGGGATTAAACCACAAGTTAGAAAATGAAAACGACCATGATTAAACCATGAGTTAGAAAATGAAAATGATCGAAATTAAATCACAAGTCAAAAATGAAAATGATCGATATTAAACCACGTCTCAAAAAATAAAAATGATCAAAATTAAATAATGAGTCAAAAAATTAAAATGATAGGGATTAAATCACGAGTTAGAAAATGAAAACAACAAGGATTAAATCATGAGCCTGAGATTAAAAACGGTGAGAATTAAACCATGAGTCAGAAAATGAAAATGATGGAGATTAAACCACGAGTCAAAAACTAAAAACGATCGAGATTAAATCATAAGTCAAAAAATGAAAACGACTGGGATTAAAGCATGACTAAAAAAAAATGATCGGGATTAAACCATAAGTCAAAAAATGAAAAATGATCGGGATTAAACCACAAGTCAGAAAATGAAAAATGATCGGGATTAAACTATGAGTCAAAAAATGAATACGATTGGGTTTAAACCATGAGTCAAGAAATGAAAATGTCCAAGATTAAATCACGAGTCAAAAAATGAAACACAACCAGGATTAAACCATGAGTTAAAAAAATGAAAATGATAGGGATAAACCACAAGTCAAAAAATGAAAACAATCTGGGTTAAATCATGAGTCAAAAAATGAAAATGATAGAGATTAAACAACAAGTCATACAATGAAAAATTGTTAGTATTAAACCATGAGTCAAAAAATTTAAATGACCCATGTTAAACCATGAGTTAGAAAATGAAAATGACACAGATTAAACCATGAGTTAGAAAATGAAAATGACTAAGATTAAACAACGAGTCAGACAATGAAAAAAGATTGAGATTAAACCACGAGTTAGAAAATAAAAATGGCTGGGATTAAACCATAAGTCAAAAAATGAAAAATACCGAGATTAAACCATAAATTAGAAAATAAAAACAATCGAGATTAAATCACGAGTCAAAAAATGAAAATGGCAGGGTTTAAATCATGAGTCAGAGAATGAATATGATGAAAATTAAACCATGAGTCAAAAAATGAAAACAACTAGGATTAAACCACAAGTAAAAAAAAAAAAACAGCTGGATTAAACCATAAGTCAAAAAATGAATACGACCAGGATTAAATGGCAAGTTAGAAAAAAAAAATGATCGAGATTACACCATGGGTAAAAAATGAATACAATTGGGATTAAATCACAAGTAAAGAACTGAAAATGTCTAGGATTAAATCACAACCCAAAAAATGAAAAACAATCGACATTAAACTGCAAGTCAAAAAATGAAATTAAACCATAAGTCAAAAAATGAAAATGACCCAGGTTAAACTGCAAGTCAGAAAGGAAAACGATCGGGATTAAACCAAGAGTCAAAAAAAAAAGTGACCTTGATAAAATCATGCTTAAAAAATGAAAATGGTCAAAATTAAACCTTAAGTAAAAAAAATGATCAGGATTAAACCACTAGTCAAAAAATGAAAACAATCGGGACTAAACCACTAATCAAAAAATAAAAATGCACAGGATTCAACCATGAGTTAGAAAATGAAAATGACATGGATTAAAACTATGGTCCAAAAATTAAAATGACCAACATTAAACTGTGAGTTAGAAAAAGAAAAAGGATTAGGATTAAATCATGAGTTAGAAAATTAAAATGACTGGAATTAAACCATGAGTCAAAAAATAAAAATGACCAAGATTAAACCACGAGCCAAAAAATGAAAATGACTGCCATTAAACCACAAGTCAAAAAATGAAAAAGATTAAGATTAAACCATGAGTCAAAAAATGAAAAACAATCAGGATTAAACCATGAGTCAAAAAATGAATATGACTGAGTTTAAACCACATGTCAAGAAATGAAAACAATTGGGATTAAATCACAAGTCAAAAAATGAAAAACAACCGGGATTAAACCATGAGTCAAAAAATAAAAATGATTGAGATTAAACTAAGAGTTAGAAAATGAAAATGACCCGAGTTAAACAAATAGTCAAAAAATGAAAATGATTAAGATTAAATCACTAGTAAAAAAAAAGCAACCTAATTAAACCACACATCATAAAATGAAAACAGCCAAAATTAAACCATGAGTCAAAAAAAGAAAATGATCGAGATTAAACCATGAGCCAGAAAATGAAAACGACTAGGATAAAACCACCAGCCAAAAAAAATGACCAAGATCAAACCATCGGTCAAAAAATGAAAATGATTGGGATTAAATCACGGGTCAGAAAATAAAAATGTCCTGAATTAAACCGTGAGTCCAAAAATAAAAATGATTGAGATTAAACCACAAGTTAAAAAATGAAAATAGCCAAAATTAAACCACGAGTCAAAAAAAAATGACCAGGATTAAACCATGAGTAAGAAAATGAAAATGAAAATGATAGAGATTAAACCACCAGTAAAAAAAAAACAACCAGCATTAAACAATCGGTCAAAAAATGAAAACAAACGGGATTAAACTATGATCAAAAAATGAAAATGACTCGGATTTAATCATGAGTCTGAAAATGAAAACAACCAGGATTAAACCACAAGTCAAAAAAAGAAAAATGACCAGGATTAAACCACGAGTTAGAAAATTAAAATGACTGAAATTAAACAACGATTCAAAAAATGAAAATGACTGAGATTAAACCATAGGCTAGAAAATGAAAACGACTAGCATGAAACTGTGAGTCAGAAAATGAAAAAGTTTGGGATTAAATCACAAGTTAGAAAATGAAAATGATGAGAATTAAATCACCAGTCAAAAAATGAAAACGATCAGGATTAAACCATGAGTTAAAAAATGAAGATGACATAGATTAAATCATGAGTCAAAAAATGAAAATGACTAAGATTAAACCAAGAGTCAAAAAATGTAAACAACAAGGATTAAACCAAAAGTTAGAAAATGAAAATGACCAGGATTAAACCGCAAGTCAGAAGATGAAAAATGACCAAGATTAAGCCATGAGTTAGCAAATGAATACAATCGAGTTTAAACCATGAGTCAAGAAATGAAAATGACCAGAATTAAATCACAAATCATAAAATGAAAAACAACTGAGATTAAACCATGAGTAAAAAAATGAAAGCGATCAAGATTAACCATGAGTTAAAAAATGAAAATGACCAAGATTAAACCATGAGTCAAAAAATAAAAATGATCAAGATTAAACCACTAGTCAAAAAACTAAAATGATCGGTATTAAACCATAAGTCAGAGGATGAAAACAACCAAATTAAACTACGAGTCAGAAAATGAAAAATGACTAGGATTAAACCACCAGTAAAAAAATGTTCAAGATTAAATCACGAGTCAAAAAATGGAAATAGCCCGGATTAAACCACGAGTCTGAAAATGAAAATGATTGAGGTTAAATCATGAGTAAAAAAATAATGATAGGGATTAAACCATGAGTCAAAAAATCAAAATGATCGAGATTAAATTACAAGTTAGAAAATGAAATCGACCAGGGTTAAACCCTGAGTCAAAAAATGAAAATGACTAGGATTAAACCCTAAGTCAAAAATGAAAATGACCGAGATTAAACCACAAGTCAAAAAATGAAAACAACTAAGATTAAACCACCAATAAAAAAAATGACAGGGATTAAAACACGAGTCAAAAAAATGAAAATGATCATACTAAACCAGAAGTCAAAAAATGAAAATGACAAAAATTAAATAATGAGTCAAAAAATGAAAACGACAAGATTAAACCATGACTCAAAAAATAAAAATGACTAAGACTAAACCATGAGTTGGAAAATGAAAATGATCAGGATTAAACTATGAGTGAGAAAATGAAAATGACAAGAATTGAACCTCGAGTCAAAAAATGAAAACGATCGAGATTAAACTACCAGTAAAAAAAATCAGGATTAAGCCACAAGTCAGAAAATGAAAATGATCAAAATTAAATCCCGAGTCAAAAAATGAAAAACAACTGGAATTAAATCATGAGTTAGAAAATGAAAATGACCAGTACTAAACCACGAGTCAAAAAAATTAAAATGACTAGGATTAAACCATGAGTGAAAAAATGAAAATGATCAAAATTAAACCACCAGTCAGAAAAAGAAAATGATTAGGTTTAAACCACAAGTTAGCAAATGAAAATGATCAGGATTAACCAACGAGTCAAAAATAAAAACCACCCGGATTAAATCATGAGTCAAAAAATGAAAATAACCTAGATTAAACCATAAGTCAAAAAAAGAAAAGCGATCAAAATTAAATCACCAGTCAAAAAATGAAAACGACAGGGATTAAATCACCAGTTAGAAAATGAAAACAACTACGATTAAACCATAAGTAAAAAAATGAAAACTGCCCAAATTAAACCACAAGTCAGAAAAAAAAATGACCAAGATTAAATCATAAGTCAAAAAATAAAAAAATGACTAGATTAAACCATAAGTCAAAAAATGAAAATGACCAGAACTAAACAATGAGTCAAAAAATGAAAATGATCGAGATTAAACCATGAGACAGAAAATGAGAATGACTTGGATTAATCCACGAGCCAAAAAAAGAAAACAACTAGGATTAAATCACTAGTAAGAAAAAATGATCAAGATTAATCCACAATTTAGAAAATGAAAATGACTATGATTAAACCATGAGTCAAAAAATGAAAAAATTTGAAATTAAATCACGAGTAAAAAAAATCATCAAAATTAAATCATTAGCCAGAAAATGAAAATGACCCTGATTAAACCATGAGTCAAAAAATAAAAATGACAAAGATTAAATCATGAGTCAAAAAATAAAAAAAATTGAGATTAAAACACGAGTTAGAGAATGAAAATGACGAGAATTAAACCATGAATCAAAAAATGAATACGATTAAGATTAAATTGTGAGTTAGAAAATGAAAATGATTAGGATTAAACCATGAGTCAAAAAAAAGAAAACAATTGGATTAAACCACAAATCAAAAATGAATATGATCAGGATTAAACGGCAAGTCAGAAAATAAAAAACAACTGGGATTAAACCACGAGTCAGAAAATGAATACAACAAGGTTTAAACCACAAGTTAAGAAATGAAAATGTCAGAGATTAAATCACGAGCCAAAAAATGAAAAATGACTAGGATAAAACCATGAGTCAAAAAATGAAAATGACTAGGATTAAATCACGAGTTAAAAAATAAAAATGATCGGGATTAAACCATAAGTCAGAATATGAAAACGACCAGGATTAAACCACTTGTTAGAAAAAAAAATGACGAGGATTAAAATACGAGTCAAAAAATGAAAATGATTGGTACCAAACCATGAGTTAGAAAATGAAAACGACCAGAATTAAATCACGAGTCAAAAAATGAAAACGATGAGATTAAACCCCAAGTCAAAAAATGAAAACTATCGAGATTAAACTACCAATAAAAAAATGACTGAGATTAAGCCACAGTCAGAAAATGAAAATGACCAAAATTAAACCCTGAATTAGAAAATGAAAAACGACCGAAAATTAAATCACGAGTTAGAAAATAAAAATGATCGGGATTAAACCATGAGTCAAAAAATTAAAACGACTAGGATTAAACCATGAGTCAAAAAATGAAAATGATTAGGATTAAACCACCAGTCAGAAAAAAAAATGATCAGGTTTAAACCACGAGTTAGTAAATAAAAACGATCGAGATTAACCAACGAGTTAGAAAAACCACCTGAATTAAAACCATGAGTCAGAAAATGAAAATGACTTGGATCAAACCACGAGTCAAAAAAACATGACCAGAATTAAATCACTAGTCAAAAAATGAAAATGACAGGGGTTAAATCACAAGTCAAAAAATAAAAACAACCAGAATTAAATCATGAGTCAAAAAAACATGACCAGAATTAAATCACTAGTCAAAAAATGAAAATGACAGGGGTTAAATCACAAGTCAAAAAATAAAAACAACCAGAATTAAATCATGAGTCAGAAAATGAAAATGACTTAGGTTAAACCACAAGTCAGAAAGTGAAAATGACTCGGATTAAACTATGAGTCAAAAAAGAAAACAACTAGGATTAAATCGCAAGTCAAAAAATAAAAAATGATCGAGATTAAACTATAAGTCAAAAAATGAAAATGATCGGGATTAAACCATGAGTCAAAAAATAAAATTGACCAGGATTAAACCATGAGTCAAAAAATAAGAGCGACCCAAATTAAGTCGTGAGTCAAAAAAAGAAAATGAATGGGATTAAACCACCAGTCAGAAAAAAAATGATCAGGATTAATCCATGAGTCAAAAAATGAAAACAACTACAATAAAACCACAATTCAGAAAATGAAAATGATTGAAATTAAATCACGAGTCAAAAAATGACAATGACCCTAATTAAACTACGAGTCAAAAAATGAAAACAACAGGGATTAAATCACAAGTCAAAAAATAAAAATGATCAAGATTAAATTATGAGTCAAAGAACAAAATTGATGGGGATTAAACCATGAGTCAAAAAATGAAAGCAACTAAGATTAAATTACGAGTCAAAAATTGAAAACAATGAGAATTAAACCACAAGTGAAAAAATGAAAACGAATGGAATTAAACCACAAGTCAGAAAATGAAGTTGATTAGGATTAAACCACGAGTCAAAAATGAAAACGACCTAGATTAAGTCACGAGTCAGAAAATGAAAATGACTTGGGTTAAACCACGAGTCAAAAGATTAAAACGACTTGAACTAAACCATGAGTCAAAAATGAAAATGAATGGGATTAAACAATGAGTGAGATAATGAAAAACGACCAAGATTAAACCATGAGTCAGAAAATGAAAATGACAGAGATTAAACCATGAGTCAAAAAATGAAAATGACAAGGATTAAATCAAGAGTCAAAAAATGAAAACACCAAGAAAATCGTAAGTTAAAAACGACTGGGATTAAATCATGAGTTAGAAAATGAAAAGGATCGAGATTAAACTATAAGTCAGAAAATAAAAAACAATCGAGATTAAACCATGAGTCAGGAAATGAAAACGATATGGATTAAATCACGTGTTAGAGAATAAAAATGGCCCTGATTGAACCATGAGTTAGATAATGAAAATGATCCAGATTAAACCATGAATCATAAAATGAAAAATGAAAATGACTAGGATTAAATAATGAGTCAAAAAATGAAAATGACTGGGATTAATCCATGAGTCAGAAAATAAAAATGATCAGGATTAAACCACCAATCAAAAAATGAAAACTATCGGTATTAAATCACAAGTAAAAAAATGAAAATGATAGAGATTAAACCACCAGTTAGAAAAAAAATGACTAGGATTAAACCAGGAGTTAGAAAATGAAAATGACCAGAATCAACCCTAAGTCAAAAAATGAAAAACAACCAGAATTAAATCGTGAGCTAGAAAATTAAAACGACCAGGATAAAATAATGAGTAAAAAAAAAACTACCAAGATTAAACCATGAGTCAGAAAATGAAAGCAACCAAGATTAAACCATGAGTCAGAAAAAGAAAAACAACCTGATTAAACCATGAGTCAGAAAATGAAAATGACCAAAATTAAACCCTGAGTCAAAAAATTAAAAACGATCAAAATTAGATCACAATTCAGAAAATGAAAACAACTGGATTAAACCATGAGTTAGAAAATGAAAACTACCGAGATTAGACACCCAATCAAAAAAGAAAATAACCCTGATTAAACTACGAGTTAGAAAAGAAAAATGATCAGGATTAAACCATGAGTAAAAAAAAAAAGATCAAAATTAAATCACCAATCAAAAAATGAAAATGACAGGGATTAAATCATGAGTCAGAAAATGAAAATGACCCAGATTAAATCATGAGTCAGAAAATGAAAATGACCCAGATTAAACCATGAGTCAAAAAATAAAAGTGACCAAGATTAAACCATGAGTTAGAAAATGAAAAACAATATGGATTAAACCTTGAGTCAGAAAATAAAAACGACCGGGATTAAACAATGAGTAAGAAAATTAAAATGATCGAAATTAAACTATGAGTTAAAAAATAAAAATGATCAAAATTAAATCACGAGTTAGAAAATGAAAATGATAGGAATTAAACCATGAGTCAAAAAATTAAATCACGACTTAAAAAATGAAAACGACCATGATTAATCCATGGGTGAAAAAATGAAAATGACCAGGATTAATCCATGGGTTAAAAAATGAAAATGACTGGGATTAAATCCTGAGTCAAAAAATAAAAATGAGTAAAATTAAGCTACTAGTCAGAAAATGAAAGACGACTGAGATTAAACCATGAGTAAAAAAATGAAAACAACCAAGATTAAACCACGAGACAAAAAATGAAACTGACCCAGATAAAACCACAGGTCAAAAATATGAAAACAACCAAGATTAAATCACGAGACAAAAAATGAAACTAACCCAGATAAAACCACAGGTCAAAAAATGAAAATGACCCAAATTAAACCATGGGTCAAAAAATAAAAACTACCGGGACTAAACCACTAGTCAGAAAAAGAAAAAATGATCGGGATTAAACTATGCATTAGAAAAAGAAAATGACCAAGATTAAAACCATGCATTAGAAAATGAAAACAATCATGATTAAACCATGAGTCAGAAAATGAAAATGATCAAAATTAAGTCATGAGTCAGAAAATAAAAACCATCAGGATTAAGCCATGCTCAGAAAATGAAAATGACCAAAATTAAATCATGAGTTAGAAAATTAAAACAACAGGAATTAAAATCACAAGTCAAAAAATGAAAACAATCAGGATTAAATCGTGAGTTAGAGAATGAAAACTACAGGAATTAAACCATGAGTTAGAAAATGAAAATGACTGGGATTAAATCAAAAGTCAAAAAATGAAAATGACCTAGATTAAAGCACGAGTTAAGAAAATGATCGGGATTAAACCACGAGCCAAAAAATGAAAATAACCTAAGTTAAACCATGAGTCAGAAAATTAAAATGATTTGGATTAAAACATGAGTAAAAAAATGAAAACGACCAGGATTAAACATTGAGTCAGACAATGAAAAGCGACGGGATTAAACCACAAGTCAAAAAATGAAAATGGCTGGGATTAAACCACAAGTTAGAAAATGAAAATGACTGAGATTAAACCATGAATTAGAAATGAATATGACAAGGACTAAATCACGGTCTAAAAATGAAAATAATCGAGATTAAATCACCGGTCAGAGAATAAAAATGATGGAAATTAAACCACAAGTCAGAAAATGAAAACAACCAAAATTAAACCATGAGTTAATAAATGAAAATGACCAAAAGTAAATCAGGAGTCAAAAAATAAAAACGACAGGGATTAAAAAAAATGAAAATAGAATGAGATTAAACCCAAGTCAAAAAATGAAAATGACTAGGTTAAACCCCGAGTCAAAAATTGAAAATGATCGAAATTAAATGACGAGTCAAAAAATAAAAAGCAGTCGAGTTTAAATCGCCAATAAAAAAAAGAAAAATGATCGAGATTAAACCACAAGTCAAAAAATGAAAATAAATGGTACTAACCATGAGTCAAAAAATTAAAATGACTGGAATTAAATTGTGAGTCAAAAAATGAAAATGACTAAGTTAAACCCCGAGTCAAAAATTGAAAATGATCGCAATTAAATGACGAGTCAAAAAATAAAAAGCAGTCGAGTTTAAATCGCCAATAAAAAAAAGAAAAATGATCGAGATTAAACCACAAGTCAAAAAATGAAAATAAATGGTACTAACCATGAGTCAAAAAATTAAAATGACTGGAATTAAATTGTGAGTCAAAAAATGAAAATGACCGGAATTAAATCATGAGTCAGAAAATGAAAACAAGCTGGATTAAACCACGAGTAAGAAAATAAAAATGATCGGGATTAAACCATGAGTAAGAAAATAAAAACGACAGGGATTAAACCACTAGACAAAAAATGAAAATGACTAGGATTAAACCTCCTATCAAAAAAATAAAAATGACTAAAATTAAACCATGAGTTAGAAAATGAAAACGATCAAAATTTACTTTTGAGTCAGAAAATAAAAAATGATCGAAATTAAATCACAAGTTAAAAAATGAAAACAACTAGGATTAAACCATGAGTCAGGAAATGAAAATGACTCAGGTTAAACCATGAGTCAAAAAATGAAAACGACTCAGATTAAATCATAAGTCAGAAAATAAAAATTACTGGGATTAAACAATGAGTTAGATAATGAAAAATGACCAAAATTAAACCATGAGTTAGAAAATAAAAATGGCTGGGATTAAACCATAAGTCAAAAATTGAAAAAGACTAAGATTAAACCATAGTTAGAAAATAAAAACGATCGGGATTAAATAATGAGTCAAAAAATGAAAGCGATCGGGATTAAACTACAAGTTAGAAAATGAAAATTACCAAGATTAAATCATGAGTTAAAAAATGAAAAGTACCGAGTTTAAACAATGAGTCAAAAAATAAAAAATGACTAGGACTAACCATGAGTCAAAAAATGAAAACAACTGGGATTAAACCATTAGTCAGAAAAGAAAAACAACCGGGATTAAACTACGAGTCAAAAAAATAAAAATGACTAGGATTAAACCACAAGTCAGAAAAATGAAAATGATCGGGATTAAACCACAAGTTAGAAAATGAAAATGGCTGGGATTAAACCATGAATTAGAAATGCCAGCGACCCTGATTAAACCACATGTCAAAAAATGAAATCAATCAGGACTAAACTACGTGTTAGAAAATGAAAAATGACTGAAATTAAATCACTAGTCAAAAAATGAAAATAACCCAAATTAAGCCACGAGTTAAAAAATGAAAATAACAGGGATTAAACCACTAGTTAGAAAAAGAAAAATGAACAGAATTGAATCACCAATCAAAAAATAAAAACAAGAGGGATTAAATCACAAGTCAGAAAATGAAAATGACTGGGATTAAACTATGACTCAAAAAATAAAAATGATTTGGACTAAAGCCTGAGTCAAAAAATGAAAACGATCGAAATTAAATCACGAGTCAAAAAATGAAAACAACTGGATTAAACCACTAGTCAAAAAAAGAAACGATCAGGATTAAACCACGAGTCAAAATGTAAAAACGACTAGAATTATATCATGAGTCAAAAAATGAAAACAACTAGGATTAAATTACGAGTCAAAAAATGAAAACAACCCAGGTTAAACCATAAGTTAGAAAATAAAAATGACTCAGATTAAACCATGAGTAAGAAAATAAAAACGACCGAGATTAAATAACAAGTTAGACAATGAAAAGCAATTTGGATTAAACCATAAGTCAAGAAATGAAAATGGTCGGGATTAGACCATAGTTCAAAAAATGAAAATGATGGAGATTAAAGGATGAGTCAGAAAATAAAAATGATCAGGATTAAATCATGAGTCAAAAAATGAAAACGACAGGGATTAAATCAAGAGTTAGAGAATAAAAACAATGGGAATTAAACCACTTGTCAGAAAATGAAAACGATCGAGATTAAACCATAAGTCAAAAAATGAAAACGACTAGAATTAAATCACGAGTCAAAAAATGAAAATGATCAGGATTAAACCATGAGTCAAAAAAATGAAAATCACCTATGGTTAAACTCTGAGTCAAAAAATGAAAATGACTAAGGTTAAACCTCAAGTCAAAAAATGAAAATGATCAGGATTAAATCATGAGTCAAAAAATGAAAACGATATGGATTAAACAACTAGTCAAAAAAAGAAAATGATCAAGATTAAACCACGAGTTAAAAAATAAAAATGATCGATATTAAACCACGATCCATAAAATGAAAATGATCGAAATTAAATTACGAGTCAAAAAATGAAAATGACTAGGATTAAACCACTAGTTAGAAAATGAAAACAATCGAGATTAAACCACCAGTCAGAAAATAAAAATGACTGAGATTAAACCTCCAATCAAAAAAAGAAAAATGACTAGCGTTGAACCATGAGTCAAAAAATGAAAATGACTAGAATTAAACCTTGAGTCAAAAAATGAAAAATGACTAGAATTAAATCATGAGTCAGAAAATGAAAATGACTTTGGTTAAACCATAAGTTAGATAATGAAAATGACTTAGGTTAAACCACGAGTCAAAAATGAAAATGATTAGGATTAAACCATGAGTCAGAAAATGAAAATGATTGGGATTAAATCACGAGTCGAAAAATTAAAAAGAACCAGATTAAACCATTAAACAGAAAATGAAAATGACCTAGATTAAATCACAAGTCAAAAAATGAAAACGATTGAGTTTAAACCACCAGTCAAAAAATGAAAATGATAGGGATTAGATCATGAGTTAGAAAATGAAAACGACCTAGATTAAATCACAAGTCAGAAAATGAAAACGATTGAGATTAAACCACCAGTCAAAAAATGAAAATGATAAGGATTAGATTATGAGTTAGAAAATGAAAACAATCGAGATTATATCATGAGTCAGAGGATGAAAATGATAAGAATTAAAGCATGAGTCAGAAAATGAAAATGGCTGCAATTAGAACATAAGTCAAAAAATGAAAATGATCAAGATTAAAGGACGAGTCAAAAAATGAAAACGACCGGGATTAAATCACAAGTCAAAAAATGAAAACGACAGGGATTAAATCATAAGTTAGAGAACAAAAATGATAGGAATCAAACCACGAGTCAAAAAATAAAAACTATCAGGATTAAATCACGAGTCAAAAAATGAAAATGATGAAAATTAAACCACAAGTCAAAAAATGAAAATAACCAAAATTAAATCACGAGTCAAAATTTGAAAACGATCGGGATTAAACCATGAGTCAAAAAATGAGAACGACCAAAATTAAATCATGAGTTAGAAAATAAAAACGACCGGGATTAAATCACTAGTCAGAAAATGAAAATGATCGGGATTAAAGCATGAGTCAAAAAATGAAATGATCAGGACTAAACCACGAGTCAAAATATGAAAACAACTAAAACTATTTTAGGAGTCAAAAAATAAAAATGATTAGGATTAAACCACAAGTCAAAAAATAAAAACAATCAGGATTAAACCATAAGTCAAAAAATGAAATTGACCCAGGTTAAACCATAAGTAAGAAAATAAAAATGATCGAGACTAAACAATGACTCAGACAATGAAAAATAATCGGGATTAAACCATGAGACAGAAAATGAAAATGGCTAGGATTAGACCACAATTCAAAAAATGAAAATGATCAAGATTAAATGTCAAGTTAGAAAATGAAAATGACCTAGATTAAATCATAAGTCAAAAAATGAAAACAACAGGGATTAAATTACGAGCCAAAGAATAAAAAAATAGGAATTAAACCACGAGTCAGACAATGATAACAATTGAGATTAAACCATAAGTCAAAAAATGAAAACAACTAGAATTAAATCACGAGTCAGAAAATGAAATTGACCTTGATTAAACCATGAGCCAGAAAATGAAAATCACGTGGAGTTAAAACTTTGAGTCAGAAATGAAAATGATTAGGGTTAAACCTCGAGTCAAAAAAGGAAAATGATTGGGATTAAACCACGAGTCAAAAAATGAAAGCGATCGAGATTAAACAACCAGTCAAAAAAAGAAAAAAGATCAAGATTAAACCATAAGTCAAAAAATGAAAATGACTAGCATTAAACCATGAATCATAAAATGAAAATGATCGGAATTAAATTATGAGTCAAAAAAATGAAAACGACTAGGATTAAACTATGAGTCAAAAAATAAAAATGACTAGGACTAAACCATGAGTCAAAATAAAAATGATCAAGATTAAACAACTAGTCAAAAAATGAAACCAACCGAGATTAAACCACCAGTCAAAAAATAAAAATGACTGAAATTAAACCACTAGTTAGAAAGAAAAAAACAACTGACATTAAACCACGAGTTAGAAAATGAAAACGACTAGAATTAGACCCTGAGTCAGAAAATGAAAAATGACCAAAATTAAATCACGAGTCAAAAAATGAAAATGACTTGAGTTAAACCATGAGTTAGACAATGAAAATAACTCTAGTTAAACCACGAGTCAAAAAATGAAAACAATCAGGATTAAACCATGAGTCAAAAAATGAAAATGACTAAGATTAAACCATGAGCTAGAAAATAAAAATGATCCAGATTAAACCACGAGACAGAAAATGAAAACGACCCAGATGAAACTATAAGTCAGAAAATGAAAATGATCATGATTAAACCATCAGTCAGAAAATGAAAATAATAGGGATTAAATCATAAGTCAGAAACTGAAAATGACTGGGATTAAATCATGAGTCAGAGAATGAAAACGATAGGAATTAAAAGCACGAGTCAAAAAATGAAAAAAAATGAGAATAAACAATGAGTCAAAAAATAAAAATGATCAAAATTAAATAATAAGTAAGAAAATAAAATCGATCAGGATTAAACTATGAGTCAGAAAATAAAAACAATCAGGATTAAACAACGAGTCAAAAAATGAAAACGACTGGGATTAAACCTTGAGTCAAAAAATGAAATTGACCTAGGCTAAACCATGAGCCAAAAAATGAAAACAACCCAGATTAAATCACAAGTTAAAAAATGAAAATGATTAGGATTAGACAATGAGTCAGACAATGAAAAAAGACTGGGATTAAACTACGAGTCAAAAAATGAAAATGGCTAGCATTAAACTATGAGTCAAAAAATGAAAATGATCGAGATTAAACCACAAGTCAAAAAATGAAAACGGTCAGGATTAAATCATGAGTCAAAAAATAAAAATGATCAAGATTAAATCACAAGTCAGAGAACAAAAACAATGAGAATTAAACTACGAGTCAGAAAATAAAAATGACCAAGATTAAACCATCAGTCAAAAAATGAAAATGACCAAAATCAAATCACGAGTTAGAATTTGAAAATGACTGGGATTAAGCCATGAGTCAAAAACTGAAAAGAACTGAAATTAAGTCATGAGTCAAAAAATAAAAATGATTAAGATTAAACCACGAGTCAGAAAATGAAAATGACTCAGATTAAACCATGAGTCAAAAAATCAAAACAACCAAGATTAGACAATGAATCAGACAATAAAAAAACAATCGAGATGAAACCATAAGTAAGAAAATGATTGGGATTAAACTACCAGTCAAAAAAAGAATAACAACCGAGATTAATTCATGAGTTAGAAAGTGAAATCGATCGATATTAAACCATGAGTCAGAAAATAAAAATGATCAGAATTAAATCACGAGTTAAAAAATGAAAATGATCAAGATTAAACCACGAGTCAGAATATGAAAACAATCGAGATTAAACCATGAGTCAAAAAATTACAATGATCGAGATTAAACCACCAATCAAAAAAATGAAAACGATTGTGATTAAACCACCAGTCAAAAAAAGAAATATGACAAGGATTAAATCACAAGTCAAAAAATGAAAATGTTTGGAATTAAACCTTAAATCAGGAAATGAAAAATGATCGAAATTAAATCATGAGTCAGAAAATAAAAATGACTGAGATTAAACCATGAGTTAGAAAAAAAAAATGACTCAGGTTAAACCACGAGTTAGAAAATGAAAATGACTAGGATTAAATCATAAGTCAAAAAATGAAAACAATTGGGACTAAACCAAGAGTCAAAAAATGAATACAAAAAGACTAAATCATGAGTCAAAAAATGAAAATGACACAAATTAAACCACGAGTCAAAAAATGAAAATGGCCAGGATTAAACAACCAGTCAGAAAATGAAAACGACAAGGATTAAATCATGAGTCAAAAAATGAAAATGATTGGGATTAAATCATAAGTCAAAAAATGAAAGCGATCGGAATTAAATGATGAGTAAGAAAATAAAATTGATCAAGATTAAACTATGAGTCAAAAATGAAAATGACTAGGATTAAAGCACGAGTTAGAAAATGAAAATGATCGACATTAAACCTTGAGTCAAAAAATGAAAACGACCTAGGTTAAACCACGAGTCAAAAAATGAAAATACTGGGATTAAATAATGAGTCGAACAATAAAAAAAGATCGAGATTAAACCATGAGTCAAAAAATAAAAATGGTAGGCATTAAACCACGAGTCAGAAAATGAAAATGACACGATCGAGATTAAACAATGAGTCAAAAAATGAAAACGGCTAGGATTAAACTAATAGTCAGAAAATGAAAATGAGATAGATTAAACCACAAGTCAGAAAATAAAAATGACACAGATCAAACCATGAGTTAGAAAATGAAAATTACCAAGATTAAACAACTAGTCAAAAAATGAAAAAGATGGGGATTAAATCACGAGTCAAAAAATGAAAATGACCAAGATTAAAATACAAGTTAGAGAATAAAAATGACAGGAATTATACCAAGAGTCAGAAAATGAAAAAGATCAAGATTAAACCATGAGTAAAAAAATGAAAGTGACCAAAATTAAATGATGAGAAAGAAAATAAAATCGATCAAGATTAAACCACAAGTCAAAAAATAAAAACGATTGAGATTAAAGCATGAGTCAAAAAATGAAAATGACTAGCATTAAACCTTGAGTCAGAAAATGAAAACGACCTGGGTTAAACCACGAGTCAAAAAATGAAAATGATCGGGATTAAACAACGAGTCAGACAATAAAAAAGGATTGAGATTAAACCTTGAGTCAAAAAATGAAAATGATAGGCATTAAACCACAAGTCATAAAATGAAAATGGAAAAGATTAAACCATGAGTCAGAAAATAAAAATGATCGAGATTAGACCATGAGTCAAAAAAAGAAAATGACTCAAGTTAAACCATGAATTAGAAAATGAAAATGACCGAGATTAAATCATGGTCAAAACATAAAAATGATTAGGATTAAACCACGAGTCAAAAAATGAAAATGAAACACATTAAACCACAAGTCAAAAAACGAAAATGACACGGATCAAACTATGAGTCAAAAAATGAAAATGACCAAGATTATACAACCAGTCAAAAAATGAAAAAGAAATGGATTAAACCATAAGTCAGAAAATGAAAATGAATGGGATTAAATCACGAGTCAGAAAATGAAAAAGACCAAGATTAAACCATGAGTCAAAAAATGAAAGCAGCCGAAATTAAGTGATAAATAAGAAAATAAAATCGATCAAGATTAAACTATGAATCAAAAAATCAAAACGTCTAAGATTAAAGCGTGAGTCAAAAAATGAAAATGAATAGCATTAAACCTTGAGTCAAAAAATGAAAACAACCTAGGTTAAACCATCAGTTAGAAAATGAAAATGACTAGCATTAAACCTTGAGTCAAAAAATGAAAACAACCTAGGTTAAACCATCAGTTAGAAAATGAAAATGACCGGGATTAAACAACGAGTCATACAATGAAAAAAGATTGGGATTAAACTACAAGTCAAAAAATGGAAATGACAGATATCAAACCATGAATCAAAAAATGAAAATGACAGAGATCAAACCATGAATCAAAAAATAAAAATGATCAGGATTAAATCACAAGTCTGAAAATGAAAATGACCGAGATTAAATCATGAGTCAAAGAATGAAAATGACGAGAATTAAACTATGAGCCAGAAAATGAAAATGACTGGATTAAACCACAAGTCAAAAATTGAAATCGACCAGAATTAAATCACGAGTCAAAAAATGAAAGTGACTGAGGTTAAACCATAAGTCAGAAAATAAAAATGACTGGATTAAACAATAAGTCAGAAAACAAAAATGACTGGGACTAGACCATAAGTCAAAAAATGAAAACGATCTAGGTTAAGCCACCAGTCAAAAAATGAAAATGATCTAGATTAAACCACAAGTCAGAAAATGAAAACGATCGAGATTAAATAACGAGTTAGGCAATGAAAAATGATTGGGAATAAAGCACGAGTCAAAAAATGAAAATGGTCGGGATTAAACAAAAAGTCAAAAAATGAAAATGGTTAGGATTAACCAACAAGTCAAAAAATTAAATGGATTGAGATTAACCATGAGTTAGAAAATGAAAACAGTCGGGATTAAATCACGAGTTAGAAACTGAAAATGACTGAGATTAAACCATGAGTCCAAAAATGAAAATGACCAGGATTAAATCACGAGTCAAAAAATAAAAAGGACCAAGATTAAACCATGAGTTAGAAAATTAAAAACAATTCGAATTGAACCACGAGTTAGGAAATGAAAATGATCGAGATTAAACCATGTGTCAAAGAATGAAAATAGCCTGGATTAAATCACAAGTCAAATAATGAAAATGACCTAGCATAATCCATGAGTTAGAAAATGAAAATGACAAGAGATTAAACCACGAGTCAAACAAATAAAAATGACAAAAATTAAATGACGAGTCAGAAAATGAAAATGACTGTGATTAAACCACAAATTAGAAAATAAAAATGATTGAGATTAAACCACGAGTCAAAAAATGAAAATGATCAAAATTAAACCATGAGTCAAAAATTGAAAATGATTAGGATTAAAACACGAGTTAGAAAATGAAAACAACCTAGGTTAAATCACAAGTTAGAAAATAAAAATGACTCAAATTAAACCACGCATAAGAAAATGGAAATACCGAGATTAAACAACAAGTCAAACAATACAAAATAATTGGGATTAAACCACTAGTCAGGACATGAAAATGCCAGGATTAAACCATGGGTTAGAAAATGAAAATGATCGAGATTAAACCATGAGTCAGTCAGGAAATGAAAATGTCCAGGATTAAACCATGGGTTAGAAAATGAAAATGATTGAGATTAAACCATGAGTCAGAAAATGAAAATGATCGAGATTAAACCATGAGTCAGAAAATAAAAATGACCAGGGTTAAACCATGAGTCAGAAAATGAAAATGACTTGGGTTAAAATCATGAGTCAGAAAATGAAAATGACCTAGATTAAACCACAAGTTAGAAAATGAAAATAATCAAGATTTTACAACGAGTTGGCAATAAAAAATAACTGAGAATAAACCATGTGTCAAAAATAAAAATGGCCAAGATTAAACCATAAGTCAAAAAATGAAAAGGATCGAAATTAAACCATGAATCAGAAAATGAAAACGATCGGGAATAAATCATGAGTTAAAAATGAAAACGATCGGGATTAAACCACGGTCCAAAAATGGAAAAGACCAGGATTAAACCATGAGTCAAAAAATTAAAAATGATCTGGATTAAACCACGAGTTAGGAAATGAAAATGATCGGGATTAAACCACATGTCAGAGAATGAAAAGGCTTGGATTAAACCATGAGTCAGATAATGAAAATGACATGGATTAAACCATGAATCAGAAAATGAAAATGACTGAGATTAAACCCTAAGTCTGAAAATAAAAATGACTGGGATTAAATAACAAGTAAGAAAATGAAAATGACCAAGATTAAACCATAAATCAAAAAATGAAAACAACCGAGATTAAACGATGAGCCAGAAAATGAAAATAACTGAAATTAAACCACTAGTTAGAAAATGAAAATGATTAGGATTAAACCATGAGTCAGAAAATGAAAATGACCCGGGTTAAACCACAAGTTAGAAAAGAAAAACGACCTAGATTAATCCATGAGTAAGAAAATTTAAACAATTGGGATTAAACAATGAGACAAACAATGAAAAATGACTAGGATTAAACCATGAGTTAGGAAATGAAAATGGCTGCGATTAAAGCACGAGTTAGAAAATGAAAATGACCAAGATTAAACCATGATTTAGAAAATGAAAATGACTAAGATTAAACTACGAGTTAGAAAATGAAAATGATTGAATTAAACCATAAGTAAGAAAATAAAAATAAATAGCATTAAAGCACGAGTCAAAAAATGAAAATGATCAAGATTAAACAATGAGTTAGGCAATGAAAAATGACCAAAAATAAACCAAAAGTCAAAAAATAAAAATGGCCAGGATTAAACCATGAGTCAAAAAATGAAAAGGATGAAGATTAAACCACAAGTTAAAAAATAAAAATGATCGGGATTAAATCATGAGTTAGAAAATGAAAATGAGTAAGATTAAACCATAAGTCAAAAAAATGAAAACGATCAAGATTAAATCACAAGTCAAAAAATGAAAAGGACCAAGATTAAACTACAAGTCAAAAAATTAAAAATAAACCAGATTAAATCACAAGATAGGAAATGAAAATGATCGGGATTAAACCACGCATCAAAGAATGAAAACAACCGGATTAAATCACAAGTTAGATAATGAAAATGACATGGATTAAACCATGAATAAGAAAATGAAAACGATCAAGATTAAACCATGAGTTTGAAAATGAAAATGATCGAGATTAAACGATGAGTTAAAAAATGAAAACGATTGGGATTAAACCACAAGTCAAAAAATGAAAACAACCAAAATTAAACTATAAGTCAAAAAATGAAAACAATATGGATTAAACCACGAGTCAAAAAATGAAAACGACTAGGGTTAAACCATGAGTTAGAAAATTTAAATGACTCGGATTAATCCATAAGTAAAAGAATAAAAATGACCAGGATTAAACAATGAGTTAGACAATGAAAAATGACCAGGATTAATCCATAAGTCAAGAAATGAAAATGGCCAAGATTAAACCATGAGTCAAAAAATAAAAATGATTGAGATTAAACTATGAGTCAGAAAATGAAAATGACTAGGATTAAACCATAAGTCAAAAAATGAAAATGACCGAGATTTAATCATGAGTCAGAAAATAAAAATGACCTAGATTAAACCATAAGTCAAAAAATGAAAATGACCCGGGTTAAACCAAAAGTTAGAAAATGAAAACAACTTGGATTAAACCATGAGTCAAAAAATGAAAAGAATCAAGATTAAATAATAAGTTAGGAATTGAAAATGACTAGGAATAAACCACGAGTCAGAAAATGAAAAGGACTAAGAATAAACCATAAGTTAGAAAATGAAAACGATTAGGATTAAGTCACGAGTTAGAAAATGAAAACAGCTGGGATTAAACCGTGAGTCAAAAAATTAAAACAACTCAAACTAAATCATGACTTAGAAATGAAAAGGATTAGGATTAAACCATGAGTCAGAAAATTAAAAATGACCTAAATTAAATCATGGTCAAGAAATGAAAACGATCATGATTAAACCATGTGTCAGAAAATAAAAATAGCTCAGATTAAATCACAAGTTAGATAATGAAAATGACCCAGATGAAACCACAAATCAAAATATGAAAATGATTGAGATTAAACTATGAGTCAAAAAATGAAAATGACTCGGATTAAACCATGAGTCAAAAAATAAAAATGATTGGGATTAAACAATGAGTCAGAAAAAGAAATGACCAAGATTAAACCACTAATCATAAAATAAAAATGATTAAGATTAAACCATAAGTCAAAAAATGAAATCGACTAGGATTAAACTACCAGTCAAAAAATAAAAACAATCGAGATTAAACCACGAGTCAAAAAAAGAAAACAATCGGGATTAAACCACTAGTAAGAAAAAGAGAAACAATCGAGATTAAACCATGAGTCAAAAAATGAAAAAGGTCGAGGTTAAACCACGAGTTAGAAAATGAAAATAACTAAGATTAATCCATGAGTCAAAAAATGAAAATGACTAGGATTAACTCACGAGTCAAAAAAAGAAAACGATCGAGATGAAACCACAAGTCAAAAAATGAAAACGATTGAGATTAAATTGCTAGTAAACAATTGAAAATCAATCGAGGTATACCTTGGGTCAAAAAATGAAAACGGTTGGGATTAAACCCTGAGTCAGAAAATAAAAATGACCAGGATCAAACCATGGGTTAAAAAATAAAAAAAAAATTGAGATTAAATCACCTATTAGAAAAAGAAAAATGATTGAGATTATATCATGAGTGTGGAAATGTAAACAATTGAGATTAAACCATGAGTCAAAAATAAAAGTGACTTGGGTTAAACCATGAGTCAAAAGATGAAAAAGATATAGATTGAACCTGAGTCAAAAAATGAAAATGACCAAAACTAAACCGTGAGTCAAAAAATGAAAACAACTTAAATTAAATCACAAGTCAACAAATAAAATGATCGGGATTAAACCATGAGTAAAAAAAAAAGACGATCAGGATTAAACCATGAGTCAAAAAATGAAAACGTTTTTGATTAAATCACAAGTCAGAAAATGAAAATGATTAGGATTAAACCATGAGTTAGAAAATGAAAATGACCTGAGTTAAACCACGAGTTAGAAAATGAAAATGACCTATATTAATCTATGAGTAAGAAAATGGAAATGACCAGGATTAAACAATGAGTTGGACAATGAAAAATGACTGGGATTAAATGACAAGCCAAGAAATGAAAATGGCTGGGATTAAACCATGAGTTAAAAAATGAAAATGACTAGGATTAAACCACAAGTCAAAAAATGAAAATGACCTAGATAAAACTATGAGTCAAAAAATGAAAACGATCGAGATTAAATAACGAGTTAGGCAATGAAAAATGATTGAGAATAAACCATAAGTCAAAAATGAAAATGGCTATGATTAAACCATGGTCAGAAAATGAAAAGGATGGAGATTAAACCACGAGTTAGAAAATAAAAATGATCAGGATTAAATCATGAGTTAGAAAATAAAAATGACTAGGATTAAACTATGAGTCAAAAAATAAAAATGACAAGGATTAAATCACGAGTCAAAAAATGAAGGACCAGGATTAGACCATAAGTTAGAAATCTGAAAATGACCCAGATTAAATCACTTGTTAGGAAATGAAAATGATTAGGACTAAACCACGTGTCAGAGAATGAAAATGACTCATATTAAACCACAAGTTAAATAATGAAAATGACACGGATTAAACCACGAATCAAAAAATGAAAATGATCGAGATTAACCCATAAGTTTGAAAATGAAAACGACTAGGGTTAAATGACGAGTTAGAAAATGAAAACGATCAGGATTAAACCACAAATCAAAAAATGAAAATGATCGAGATTAAACCACGAGTCAAAAAATGAAAACGACTGAAATTAAATTATGAGTCAAAAAATGAAAATGACTAGGATTAAACCATAAGTCAGAAAATGAAAATGACCTGGGTCAAACCATAAATTAGAAAATTAAAATGACTCAGGTTAATCCGAGTAAGAAAATGAAACCGATCGGGATTAAAAATCGAGTCAGATAATGAAAAATGGCCGAAATTAAGCTACAAGTCAGGAAATGAAAATAGCTGGGATTAAACCATAAGTTAGAAATGAAAAGGATCGAGATTAAATCACAAGTCAAAAAATGAAAATGACCAAGATTAAACCATGAGTCAAAAAATGAAAATAACTGGGATTAAATCATGAGTCAAAAAATAGGAACAACCGAGATTGAACCATGAGTCAGAAAATGAAAATAACCTGGATTAAAGCATGAGTTAGAAAATAGAAATGAACAAGATTAAACAACAAGTTAGGTAATGAAAAATGACTAAGAATAAACCACGAGTCAAAAAAAATGGCTAGATTAAATCACGAGTCAGAAAATGAAAAGGACTGGATTAAACCATCAGTCAAAAAATGAAAACAATCGAGATTAAATCACAAGTTAGAAAATGAAAATGACTAGAATTAAACCACAAGTCAAAAACTAAAAACGACTAGGATTAAATCGCGACTTAGAAAATGAAAAAGACTGGGATTAAACCATGAGTCAAAAAATAAAAAATGACCCAAATTAAACCATGAGTCAGAAAATGAAAACGATCGAGATTAAAACACATGTTAGAGAATGAAAATGGCTCGAATTAAATCACAAGTCAGATAATGAAAACAAATCGAATGAAACCATAAATTAGAATATGAAAATGATCGAGATTAAACCATAAGTCAGAAAATAAAAATGACCCAGATTAAACAATGACTCAGAAAATGAAAATGATTGGGATTAAATGATGAGTCAGAAAAAGAAAACGACCAGGATTAAACCACTAATAAGAAAATGAAAATGATCAAAATTAAATCATGAGTGAAAAAATGAAAATGGTCAGGATTAAACCATCAATAAAAAAATGAAAACAACCAAGATTAAGGCACGAGTTAAAAAATGAAAACAACCAAGATTAAATCACGAGCCAGAAAATGAAAATGACTAGGACTAAACCACTAATTAGAAAAATAGAAACGACCGGGATTAAACCATGAGTCAAAAAATGAAAATAGCTAAGATTAAACCATGAGTCAAAAAATAAAAATAATCGAGATTAAACCATGAGTCAAAAAATGAAAATGGCCGGGATTAAATCACCTGTCAAAAAATGAAAATGACAGAGGTTAAACCACGAGTCAGAAAATGAAAACAAATAAGATTAAACCATGGGTTAGAAAATGAAAACGATTGTGATTAAACCATTAGTCAAAAAATGAAAATGACCAAGATTAAACCACTAGTCAGAAAAAGAGAAATGACCGGGATTAAACCATGAGTCAAAAAATGAAAATAGTCGAGATTAAATCACAAGTCAAAAAATGAAAATGACCGAGATTAAATCACTAGTCAAAAAATGAAAATGATCAAGATTAAACCATGAGTCAAAAAATGAAAATGATCGAGATTAAATCATGAGTCAAAAATTGAACATGACCAAGATTAAACCGTGAGTCAAAAAGTGAAAATCAAATGGGGCTAAACCTCGAGTCAAAAAATGAAAATGATTGGGATTAAATCTTATGTCAGAAAATAAAAATGACCAGGATCAAACCACGGGTCAAAAAATTAAAATGATCGAGATTAAACCACCTATCAGAAAAAGAAAAATGATCAGTATTAAATCACAAGTCAAAAAATGAAAACGATCAGTATTAAACTATAAGTCAAAAAATGAAAACAACCAAAATCAAATCACGAGTCAGAAAATGAAAATGATCGAGATTAAACCATGAGTCAGAAAATGAAACAACCAAGATTAAACCACGAGTAAAAAAATAGAAACAATCGTGATTAAACCACCTATCAAAAAAAGAAAATGACTGGGATTAAACCATGAGTAAAAAAAATGATTGGGATTAGACCACTAGTCAGAAAAAAAATGACCGGGATTAAATCGCATGTCAGAAAAAGAAAAATGACTGGGAATAAACCATGAGTCAAAAAGTGAAAATGACCAAAATAAAATCTTGAGTTAGAAAATGAAAAATGATCAAAATTAAATCATGAGTTAGAAAATGAAAACTACGAGAATTTAACCATGAGTCAGAAAATGAAAATGATCAGGTTTAAACTATGAGTCAAAAAATGAAAATGACCACAATTAAACCTCAAGTTAGAAAATAAAAACGATTAGGATTAAACCATGTCTAAGAACACAATGACTGAAATTAAATCACTAGTTAGAAAATCAAAATGATCAAGATTATATCACGAGTGAGGAAATGTAAATGATCGAGATTAAACCATGAGTCAAAAATAAAAATGACCCAGGTTAAACAATGAGTCAGAATATGAAAAAGACATGAATTAAACCATGAGTAAGAAAATGCGAACAACTGAGACTAAACTGCGAGTCAAAAAATGAAAAACGATGGGGATTAAACCTTGAGTCAGAAAATGAACATGACTAGAATTAAACTATGAGCCAGAAAATGAAAACAACCAGAATTAAATCATGAGTCAAAAAATGAAAATGACTGAGATTAAACCACGAGTCAAAAAATAAAAAGATGACCAAGATTATACCACATGTTAGAAAATGAAAATAGCAGATTAAACCATGAGTCAAAAAATGAAAATGACTTGGATTAAACCATGAGTCAGAAATGAAAATGACAAGGATTAAACCACCAATTAGAAAAAGAAAAACAATCGAGATTAAACCACAAGTCTAAAAATGAAAACGATCAAGATTAGACCACGAGTAAGAAAAAATCGATCGTGATTAAATCACTAGTCAAAAAATGAAAATGACCAAGATTATATCATGAGTCAGAAAATGTAAACGACTAGCATTAAACCACAAGTCAAAAATGAAAATGACCCAGGTTAAACCCCGAGTCAGAAAATGAAAATGACCTAGCATATGTTTGAAATTGAAAATGATCAAGATTAAACTGTGAGCCAAAAAATGAAAAACGACAGGGATTAAACCATGAGTCAAAAAAAAAACCAAGATTAACCCACGAGTCAAAAAATGAAAAACAATTGGGAATAAATCACAAGTCAAAAAATGAAAACGACTGGGATTAAACCACAAGTCAAAAAGTGAAAATAACCTAGATTAAAGCACGAGTCAAAAAATGAAAATGACCACGAGTCAAAAAGTGAAAATGACCATAATTAAATCACGAGTCAAAAAATGAAAATGATTGGGATTAAATCATGAGTCAAAAAATGAAAACGACCAAAATTAAACCACCAATCAAAAAATGAAAACAACTGGGATTAAACCACTAGTTAGAAAAAGAAAAATGATCGAGATTAAACCATGAGTCAAAAAAAGAAAATAACCAAAATTAAACCCTGAGTTGGAAAATGAAAAACTATAGGAATTAAATCACAAGTCAAAAATGAAAACGACCAAGATTAAACCACGAGTCAAAACATGAAAATGACTCAGGTTAAACCACGAGACAAAAAATAAAAATGACTTGGATTAAACTAGGAGTCAAAAAGTGAAAACGATCTGGATTAGACAATGAGTCAAACAATGAAAAATGACCAAGATTAAATCATAAGTCAAAAAATTAAATGACTAAGATTAAAGCACGAGTCAAAAAATAAAAAGGTCCAAGATTAAACCACAAGTTAGAAAACAAAAATAACCAGGATTATGCCACAAGTCAAAAAATGAAAATGATCGATATTAAACCACGAGATAGAAAATAAAAATGATCAGGATTAAATCATGAGTTAGAAAATGAAAAAGATCAAAATTAAACCATGAGTCAAAAAATAAAAACCAACTAGGATTAAACCATAAGTCAAAAAATGAAAAACAATTAGGATTAAATCACTAGTTAGAAAAAGAAAAACGATCGAGATTAAAACACAAGTGAAAAAATGAAAACAACTGGAATTAAACCACAAGTCAGAAAATGAAAACAACCAAGATTAAACCATGAATCAGAAATGAAAACGACCTAGATTAAACAACAAGTCAGAAAATGAAAACAACCATGATTAAACCATGAGTGAAAACAAGGAAAATGACCAAAATTAAATCACTAGTTAGAAAATGAAAACGATAGGGTTTAAATCAAGAGTTAGAAAATGAAAATGACTAGGATTAAACCACGAGTTAAAAAATGAAAATGACCTAAGTTAAACCACAAGTAAGAAAATGAAAATGACCCAGATTAAACCACGAGTCAGAAAATAAAAACGACCCAAACTAAATCATGAGTCAAAAAATGAAAATGATCGAGATTAAACCATGAGTTAAAAAATAAAATATGATAGGGATTAAACCACGAGTCAAAAAATTAAAATGACTGGATTAAACTATGAGCCAAAAAATGAAAATGAACTAGATTAAACCACGAGTCAGAAAATGAAAATGACCTAGATTAAACTATGAGTCAACAAATGAAAATGACCAGAATTAAACCACCAATTAGAAAAAGAAAAATGATCAAGATTAAATCATGACTCAGAAAATAAAAATGATCAAAATTAATCAATAGTTAGAAAATGAAAATGACCGAGATTAAACCACGTATCAGAAAATGAAAATGACTAGAATTAAATCACAAGTCAAAAAATGAAAATGACCAAGATTAAACCTTGAGTCAAAAAATGAAAAGGACCTAGGTTAAACCATGAGTCAAAAAATGAAAACATCCCAAATTAAAACCATGAGTCAAAAATAAAAATGATTAAGATTAAACAATGAGTCAGATAATGAAAAAAGACTAAGATTAAACCACGAGTCAAAAAATAAAAATAGCCAGTATTAAAGCATAAAAAAAAATGAAAACGATCGAAATTAAAGCACAAGTCAAAAAATGAAAATGATCGAGATTAAAGCACGAGTCAAAAAATGAAAACACCCGAGATTAAACCTCGAATCAAAAAATGAAAACCTGGGTTAAACCATATGTTAGAAAATGAAAATGACCCGAATTAAACCATGAGTCAAAAAATGAAAACGATTAAGATTAAATAATAAGTCAGACAATGAAAAAGATTGGGATTAAACCATGAGTTAGAAAATGAAAACAGCCAACATTAAACTATGAGTTAGAAAACGAAAATGACCAAGATTAAAAAACAAGTCAGAAAATGAAAATGATCGAGATTAAATAATGAGTCAAAAAATGAAAACAACTAGGATTAATTCAAGAGTCAAAGAATTAATATGACGAGAATTAAACCACGAGTCAAAAAATAAAAACAATCAGGATTAAACCATGAGTCAAAAAATGAAAACAACTAGGATTAAACCATGAGTCAAAAAATGAAAACAACCAGAAGTAAATCACGAGTCAAAAAATAAAAACAATTGGGATTAAATCACGAGTTAAAAAATGAAAACAGCTGAGATTAAATCATGAGTCAGAAAATAAAATGATGAGGATTAAACCACAAGTTAGAAAATGAAAATGGCTCGATTTAAAGCAGGAGTCAAAAAATGAAAACAACCCAGATTAAACCATGAGTCAAAAAATTAAAATGATTGAGATTAAACAATGAGTTAGGCAATGAAAAATGACCAAGAATAAACTATGAGTTAGAAAATGAAAATGGCTGGGATTAAACTATGAGTTAAAAAATGAGAAAGATCGAGATTAAACTGCGAGTCAAAAAGTGAAAACAACTCGGATTAAATCATGAGTTAGAAAAAAAATGATCGAGATTAAACCACGAGTCAAAAAATGAAAATGATCAGGATTAAACCATGGTTAGAAAATGAAAAGGACCAAGATTAAACCATAAGTCAGAAAATTAAAAATGACCCAGATTAAACTACGAGTCAAAAAATGAAAACAATCGAGATTAAACCACATGTCAAAGAATGAAAATGGCCTAAATTGAAGCACAAGTTAGATAATGAAAATGACTTGGATTAAACCACGAATCAAAATATAAAAATGACTAAGATTAAACCACGAGCAAAAAAATGAAAAAGATTAAAATTCAACCACAAGTCAGAAAATTAAAATGATCGAGATTAAACCACCAATCAGAAAATGAAAATGAGCAAGATTAAACAACGAGTCAAAAAATAAAAATGATCAGGATTAAATCACCAATTAGAAAAAGAAAAACAATCGAGATTAAACCATAAGTCAAAAAATAAAAATGGCTGGGATTAAACCATGAGTCAGAAAATAAAAATAATCGAGATTAAACTATGAGTCAGAAAATGAAAATGACCAAAATTAAATCATGAGTCAAAAAATGAAAATGACCGAGATTAAACTACAAGTCAAAAAATAAAAACGACCAGGATTAAATCATGAGTCAAAAATTGAAAATGATTGGGATTAAACTGTGAGTCAGAAAATGAAAATCAATCAAGGTTAAAACTTGAGTCAAAAAATAAAAACAACCAGGATTAAACCCTTAGTTAGAAAATGAAAAGGACAAGATTAAACCACGGGTAAAAAATAAAAATGTTCGAGATTAATGAAAATCAATCGAGGTTAAAACTTGAGTCAAAAAATAAAAACAACCAGGATTAAACCACGGGTAAAAAATAAAAATGTTCGAGATTAAACCACCTATCAAAAAAAGAAAAATGATTAAGATTAAACGACGAGTCAGCAAATGAAAATGATTGGTATTAAACCATGAGTCAAAAAATGAAAATGACCAGAATGAAATCATAAGTTAGAAAATGAAAATGATTGGGATCAAACCACGAGTCAAAAATTGAAAATGATTGAGATTAAACAACGAGTCAAAAAATGAAAACGATTGAGATTAAAGCACCAGTAAAAAAAAAATGATCGGGATTAAACCATGAGTCAAAAAATGATTGGGATTAAATTAATAGTCAAAAACCACCGGTAAGAAAAAGAAAAATGGTCGAGATTAAATCATGAGTCAGAAAATGAAAACAACAAGAATTAAATCCTGAGTAAGAAAATGAAAAATGATCGAAAATAAATCATGAGTTAGAAAATGAAAACGATAGGGATTAAACTATGAGTTAGAAAATAAAAATGACAGGGTTCAAACCATTTGTCAAAAAATAAAAATGACCCTAATTAAACAACGAGTCAGAAAATGAAAACATTCAAGGTTAAACCATGAGTAAGAAAAAGAAAAATGATCAAAATTAAATCACCAGTCAAAAAATGTAAACAACCAAGATTATATCATGAGTCAAAAAATGTAAACCACCGAGATTAAACCTTGAGTCAAAAATGGAAATGACGCAGGTTAAATGACCAGTTAGAAAATGAAAATGACCTAGATTAAATTAGGAGTCAAAAAATGAAAATGACCAAGATTAAATCGCAAGTCAAAAAATGAAAAATAACAGGGATTAAACCATGAGTTAGAAAATAAAAAGAATCGATATTAAATCATTAGTCAAAAAATGAAAATGACCGAAATTAAATCATGAGTCTAAAAATAAAAATGATTGAGATTAAACCATGAGTCAGAAAATAAAAACGGCCCAAATTAAATCACAAATCAAAAAATGAAAATGACCCAAATTAAACCATGAGTCAGATAATGAAAATGACCAGTATTAAACCACCAGTCAAAAAAAATAATTCGAGATTAAACCATGAGTCAAAAAATGAAAATGATTAAGATTAAACCACGAGTCAAAAAATGAAAACAATCTGAATTAAATCAAGAGTCAAAAAATGAAAAATACCAAGATTAAACTTTGAGTTAGAAAATGAAAATCAACCAAGGTTAAAGGTTGAGTCAAAAAATGAAAATGACCGAGGTTAATCCCTGAGTCAAAAAATGAAAATGACTGAGATTAAATCATGAGTCAAAAATGAAAATGATCAGATAAACCACCAACTAGAAAAAGAAAAATGATCGAGATTAAAACCACGAGTTAGAAAATAAAAATGATTGGTATTAAACCATGAGTCAAAAAATAAAAATGACCAAAATTAAATCACAAGTCAAGAAATGAAAATGATCGGGATTAAATCATAAGTCAAAAAATGATAACAACTAGAATTAAACCACAAGTCAAAAAATGAAAACAATTAAGATTAAAGCACCAATTAGAAAATGAAAACAATCAGGATTAAACCATGAGTCAAAAATTTAAAATGACTGAGATTAAACCACCAATCTAAAAAAGAAAAATGACTAGGATTAAACTAGAGTCAGAAAATGAAAATGACTAGAATTAAACCCTAAGTCAAAAAATAAAAAATGGTCAAAATTAAATCATGAGTCAAAATGAAAATGACCAGGATTAAACTATGAGCCAAAAAATGAAAATGACTTAGGTAAAACCATGAGTTAGAAAATAAAAATGACTTAGATCAAACCATGAGTCAAAAACAAAATGACCTTGATTAAACAATGAGTTAGACAATGAAAAATGACCCAAATTAAACCATGTGTCAGAAAATGAAAATGATCGGGATTAAACCATGAGTCAAAAAATGAAAAATGACCGAGATTAAACCATAAGTCAAAAAATGAAAACAACTAGTATTAAATCGTGAGTTAGAAAATAAAAACGGTCAAGATTTAATCGCAACTCAGAAAATGAAAACCAATTGGGGTTAAACTCTGAGTTAGAAAATGAAAATGGCTAGGATTAAACCTTGAGTTAGAAAATGAAAATGATCGGGATTAAACCATGTGTTAAAAAATGAAAAACGTTGGGATTAAATCACAAGTCAAAGAAACAAAAATGATCAAAATTAAGTCATGAGTCAAAAAATGAAAACAACCGAGATTAAACCATGAATTAGAAAATAAAAAGGACTAAAATTAAACCATAAGTCAGAAAATGAATATGACTAGGATTAAACCATGAGATAGAAAATGAAAACAACCTAGGTTAAACTATGAGTCAGTAAAAGAAAATGACCCAGATTAAACCATGAGGAAAAAAATGAAAACAACTGGGATTAAACAATGAGTTAAACAATAAAAAATGACCAAGATTAAGCATGAGTCAGAAAATAAAAATGGTCGGGATTAAACCACAAGTCAAAAAATAAAAAAGATTAAGATTAAATCACGAGTCAAAAAATAAAAACAACTAAGATTAAATCACGAGTTGGGGAATAAAAACAACAAAAATTAAAACACGAGTCAAAAATTGAAAACGACTAGGATTAAACGATGAGTCAAAAATGACTAGAATTAAATCACAACTCAAAAAATGAAAATGACTGGGATTAAACCACAAATCAGATAATAAAAATGACAGGAATTAACCCACGAGGTAGAAAATTAAAATGAGCAGGATTAAACCATGAGTCAGAAAATGAAAATGACCTGGATTAAACCACAAGTTGGAAAATGAAAATGATAAGATTAAGCAACGAGTAAGACAATAAAAAATGACCAGGATTAAACCATGTGTCAAAAAATGAAAAGACTGGAATCACGAGTTAGAAAATGAAAACAACCGAGATTAAACTATGAATTAGAAAATGAAATGATAGGAATTAAACCACGAGTTAGAAAATGAAAATGATCAGGATTAAACAACGAGTCAAAAAATGAAAAACAATTCTATATAAACCACGAGTCAAAAAATAAAAATGATTGGGATTAAACCGTAAGTCAAAAAATGAAAACGATTGGGATTAAACAACAAGTCAGACAACAAAAAACAACCAGGATTAAATCACAAGTTAAAAAATAAAAATGACCCAGATTAAGCCATAAATCAAAAAATGCAAATGATTGAGATTAAACCATGAGTCAAAAAATGAAAACGACTAGGATTAAATCACAAGTCAAAAAATGAAAACAATTGGGATTAAACCGTGGGTCAGACAATGAAAATCAACTGGGGTTAATCCCCGACTTACAAAATGAAAATGACCAAAATTAAATCATGAGTCAAAAAATGAAAATAACTAGGATTAAACCATGAGCCAAAAAATGAAAGACAATCGAGATTAAATCATGAGTCAAAAAATAAAAATGACCTAGATTAAACCACGAGTTAAAAAATGTAAATAACCAGTATTAAACCACCAGTAAAAAAAATGATAAGGATTAAACCATGAATCAAAAAATGAAAATAGCCAAAATTAATCATGAGTCAGAAAATGAAAACGACCAGGATTAAACTATGAGTTAGAAAATTAAAATCAACTGGGGTGAAACCCAAAGTCAAAAAATGAAAATGACTTGGGTTTAACCCTAAGTTAGAAAATAAAATGACCAAGATTAAACTACGAGTCAAAAAATTAAAACAACCGGTATTAAACCATGAGTTAGAGAATGAAAATGACCAAAATTAAATCATAAGTCAAAAAATGAAAATGACAGAGATTAAATCATAAGTGAAAAAATGAAAAGATTGAGATTAAAGTAGTAGTCAAAAAATGAAAATAACTGGGATTAAAACCACTAGTTGAAAAATGAAAATGACTAGGATTAAACCACCAATCAGAAAAAGAAAAATGACCAGGATTAAACCATGAGTCAAAAAAAGTGAAAACAACTAGAATTAAACCTTGAGTTAGAAAATGAAAAATGATTGAAATTAAATCATGAGTTAGAAAATGAAAATGACCAGGATTAAACCACGAGTCAAAAAATAAAAATGACTCTGGTTAAACCACTAGCCAAAAAATGAAAATAAATCAGGTTAAACCACTAGCCAAAAAATTAAAATAACTTGAATTAAACCACAGTCAAAAAATGAAAACGATCAGAATTAAAATACGAGTCAGACAAAAAAAATGATTGATATTAAACCATGACTAAGAAAATGAAAATGGCCAGGATTAAACTATGAGTCAAAAAATGAAAATGACTAAGATTAAAACACGAGTCAAAAAATGAAAAATGATCGGGATTAAATCACGAGTTAGAAAATGAAATTGACTAAGATTAAACCACGAGTCAAAAAATAAAAATGACTAGGATTAAATCATGACTCAAAAAATGAAAATCAACCGGGGTTAAACCCCAAGTCAAAAAATGAAGATGGCCTAGATTAAACCTTGAGTAAGAAAATGAAAATGATTAGGATTAAACCATAAGTCAGAATATGAAAAATGATCGGGATTAAACCACGAGTCAAAAATGAAAAATGATTGGGAATAAATCACAAGTCAAAGAAATAAAAACGATTGAAATTAAATAATGAGTCAAAAAATTAAAACGACCAGGGTTAAACCACGAGTCAAAAAATGAATACGATCAAAATTAAATCACAAGTCAAAAAATAAATATGGTCAAGATTAAATCACGAGTTAGAAAATGAAAATGACTTGGGTTAAACCACGAGTCAAAGAATGAGAACGACCTAGATTAAACTAGGAGTAAAAAAATAAAAACAACTGGGATTAAACAATGAGCAGACACAGAAAAATGACTGTAATTAAACCATTAGTCAAAAAATGAAAATGATCGAGATTAACCTATGAGTTGAAATATAAAAATGACTAGGATTAAATCACGAGTCTGGGAATAAAAATGACAGGAATTAAACCATGAGTCAAAAAATGAAAATGACCGAGATTAAATCATGAGTCAAAAAATAAAAATGACTAAGATTAAACCATGAGTCAGAAAATAAAAATGACAAGGATTAAACCTCAAGTCAAAAAATGAAAATGACTAGGATTAAACCATGAGTCAGAACAAGAAAATGACTCGGGTTAAATTACGAGTCAAAAAATAAAAATGATCCAGATTAAACCACAAGTAAAAAAATGAAAATGACCAAGATTAAACAATAAGTTAGACAATGAAAAATGATCAAGATTAAACCACGAGTCAAAAAATGAAAAATGACAAAGATTAAGCCACGAATCAGAAAATGAAAATGGTCGAGATTAAACCACATGTCAAAAACTAAAAATGGTTGAGATTAAACCACATGTCAGAAAATGAAAATGACCGAGATTAAATCATGAGTTAGAAAATGAAAACGATCAAGATTAAATCACGAGTCGAGAAGTAAAAACGACGAAAATTAAACCACGAGTCAAAAAATAAAAACAACTTGAATTAAACCATGAGTCAGAAAATGAAAATGACTCAAATTAAATCACTAGTCAGAAAATGAAAATGACCCAGTCTATGAGTTAGAAAATAAAAATAACCAAGATTAAACAATGCATCAGACAATGAAAAATGACTAGGATTAAACTACGAGTCAAAAAATGAAAATGACCTAGATTAACCCATGAATCAGAAAATGAAAATGATCGAGATTTTACCATGAGTCAAAAATTGAAAATGACTAAGATTAAATTATGAGTCAGAAAATGAAAATGACCGGAATTAAACCATAAGTCAAACAATGAAAATCAACCAGGTTTAATCCCTAAGTAAAAAAAAATGACTGAGATTAAAGCTCGCGTCAGAAAATGAAAATCAATTTGGGTTAAACCCCAAGTCAAAAAATGAAAATGATCGAGATTAAACCTTGAGTTAGAAAATGAAAATGATCGAGATTAAATCACAAGTTAGAAAATGAAAATGAATAGGATTAAACTATGAGTCAAAAAATGAAAATCAGTTAGGCTTAAACCACCGGTCTAAAAAAGAAAAATAACCTGGATTAAACAATGAATTAGAAAATGAAAATGATCGGTATTAAACAATGAGTAAGAAAGTAAAAACAATCAAAATTAAATCATGAGTAACAAAATAAAAATGACTAGGATTAAACCACGAGTCAAAAAATAAAATGACCATGATCAAATCACGAGTCAAAAAATGAAAACAACTTAAATTAAACCATGAGTCAAATAATGAAAACAACCAAGATTAAATCATGAGTCACAAAATGAAAATTACCTAGACTAAATCACGAGTTAGAAAATGAAAATGACCTAGATTAAATAACGAGTCAAAAAATAAAGATAATTAGGATTAAACCACCAATAGAAAAAAGAAAAAAGATTGAGATTAAACCATGAATCAAAAAATGAAAACGGCCAGGATTAAACTATGAGTCAAAAAATGAAAATGATTACAATTAAACCACGAGTAAAAAAATGAAAATGATCAGGATTAAACCACATCTCAAAAAATGAAAACGATCGAAATTAAATCACGAGTCAAAAAAAGAAAACTATCGGGATTAAATAACAAGTCAAAAAATGAAAACAACCGGGATTAAATCATAGGTCAGAGAATAAAAATGATGGGCATTAAATAACAAGTTAGAAAATGAAAGCAACCAGGATTAAACCATAAGTCAAAAAATGAAAATGCCTGAAATTAAATTACGAGTCAAAAAATGAAAATGACTGGATTAAACCACAAGTCAAAAAATAAAAATGACTGGGATTAAAAAATAAGTCTGAAAATAAAAAAAAACCCAAATTAAATCATGAGTTAGAAAATGAAAAGATAGGGATTAAACAATGAGTTAGACAATGAAAAATGATAGAGATTAAACCACGAGTCAAAAAATAAAAATGGTTGAGATTAAGCCATCAGTTAAAAATTAAAATGACTGAGATTAAACTATGATTTAGAAAATGAAAATGAACAAGATTAAATCACGAGTCAAAAAATGAAAACAACTAGGATTAAATCATGAGTTAAAGAATGAAAACAAAGGGAATTGAACCATGAATCAGAAAGTGAAAACGACTGGGATTAAACCACTTGTCAAAAAATGAAAACGACCAGAATTAAATCATGAGTTAGAAAATGAAAACAATTAGGATTAAACCATGAGTCAAAAAAAGAAAACAATCAGGACTAAACTACAAGTCAAAAAATGAAAATGACCCGAGTTAAAACACAAGTTAGAAAATGAAAACGACCTGGATTAAATCACAAGTCAGAAAATAAAAATGATCAAGATTAAATAATGAGTCAAACAATAAAAAATGATCGAGTTTAAACAATGAGTCAGAAAATGAAAATGGCCAGGTATAAACCACGAGTCAAAAAATGAAAAAGATCGAGATTAAACCATGAGTCAAAAATTGAAAATGGTTAGGATTAAATTACGAGTCAAAAAATAAAAAAGAATGGGATTAATCAACGTGTCAAAAAATGAAAAACGATCAAGATTAAACCATGAGTCAGGAAATGAAAATGACTGGGACTAAACCATGAGTCAGAGAATAAAAATGGCTCAAATTAAAGCACGAGTCAAAATATAAAAATGGCCCAGATTAAACCACAAATCAAAAAATGAAAATGACCAAGATTAAACCAATAGTCAAAAAATGAAAATGACTGAAATTAAACCACGAATCAAAAAATGAAAACGATGAAGATTAAAGCAAAAGTCAAAAAATAAAAATGATTAGAATTAAATCACAAGTCAATGAATGAATACAACATGAATTAAACCACAAGTCAAAAAAAAGAAAATGATCAAGAATAAATCATGAGTCAAAAAATGAAAAAGATTGGGATTAAACCATAAGTTAGAAAATAAAAATGATTGGGATTAAACTATGAGGTTAGAAAAAGAAAACAACAAAGATTAAACCACAAGTAAGAAAAAAAAACTAGGATTAAACTATGAGTCAAAAAAAGAAAATAATCAGGATTAAACCATGGGTTAGAAAATGAAAACGATCAGGATTAAACCATGGGTCAGAAAATGAAAATTATCAAGATTAAATCATGGGTTAGAAAATGAAAATGACTAAGATTAAACTATGAATCAAAAAATGAAAACAATCGAGACTAGGCCACTAGTTAGAAAATAAAAATGATAGGGATTAAACCACGAGTCAGAGAATGAAAAATGACTGGAATTAAACCATGAGCCAGAAAATAAAAATGATTGAAATTAAATCATGAGTCAAAAAATAAAAAAGATCAAAATTAAACTAACAGTTAGAGAATGAAAATGACCAAAATTAAACCATGAGTTAGAAAATAAAAACGACAGGATTAAACCATGAGTTAGAAAATGAAAAATGAACGAGATTAAACCATGAGTCAAAAAATGAAAACAATTAGAATTAAACCATAAGTCAAAAAATGAAAACAATAGAGATTAAATCACAAGTCAAAAAATGAAAACGACTGTAATTAAATTACGAGTTAGAAAATGAAAAAGACTGGGATTAAACCATGAGTCAAAAATGAAAAATGACTAGGATTAAATCACGAGTTAGAGAAATAAAAAAATTGATATTAAATCATGAGTCAAAAAATGAAAACAAACGGGATTAAACTATGAGTCAGAAAATGAAAACAACCAAGGTTAAACCATGAGTTAAAAAATGAAAGCGATAGGGATTAAATCATGAGTCAGAAAATGAAAAAGACTGGGGTTAAACCACATGTCAAAAAAAGAAAATGACTCAGATTAATCTAAGAGTCAAAAAATGAAAATGATGGGGATTAAACCACGAGTCAAAAAATGAATACGATCGACTTTAAATCACGAGTAAAGAAATAAAAACTTTTAGGACTAAATCACAAGTCAGAAAAAGAAAAATGACTGGGATGAGTCAAAAAATGAAATCGACCCAGATTAAACCATAAATAAGAAAATAAAAATGATAGGGATTAAACCATGAGTCAAGAAATAAAAATGATTGAGATTAAACCACCAGTCAGAAAAAGAAAAATGATCAAGATTAAACCATGAGTCAAAAAATGAAAATGATCGGGATTAAACCACAAGTTAAAAAATGAAAGACGACCGAGATTAAACCATGAGTAAAAAAAAAAAACACGATCGAGATTAAACCATGAGTCAGAAAATGAAAACGACTAGGATTAAACCATAAGTCATAAAATAAGAACAACTAGGATTAAAACTGTGACTCAAAAAATGAAAACCGACTAGGCTTAAACCTCGAGTCAAAAAATGAAAACGACCAGATTAAACCATAAGTCAAAAAATGAAAATAACTGAGATTAAACCATAGTCAAAAAATGAAAAATGATCGAGATTAAACCACAGTTAGAAATGAAAAATGATTAGGATTAAACCATGGGTCAAAAAAATAAAAATGATCAAAATTAAATCACAATCCAAAAAATGAAAATGATCGAGATTAAACCACTAATCAGAAAATGAAAATGACAGGGATTAAATTATGAGTCAAAAAATGAAAATGATCGAAATTAAACCACTAGTCAGAAAATAGAAACAACCTAAGTTAAACCATGAGTCATAAAATGAAAACAACCCGAATTAAACCATGAGTCAAAAAATAAAAATGATCGAAATTAAACCACAAGTCAGAAAATAAAAATGACAAGGATTAAACCATCAGTCAAAAAATGAAAATAACTGGGACTAAACCACGAGTCAGAAATGGAAACAACAGAGATTAAACCATGAGTCAGAAAATGAAAATGATTGAAATTCAATTAATAATCAAAAAATGAAAAAAGCTAGGATTAAAACCATGAGTCAAAAAATGAAAACAATTGGGATTAAACTAGAAGTAAAAAAATGGAAATGACCAAGTTTAAACCACCAGTCAGAAAATAAAAAATGATCAGGATTAAATCCTTAGTCAAAAAATGATAAGAAATGAAAACAATCAGAATTAAATCACGAGTAAGAAAATGAAAAACAACTAGGATTAAACCATGAGTCAAAAAATGAAAATGACCAAAATTAAACCATGAGTTAAAAAATGAAAACGACCTAAATTAAACTACGAATCAAAAAATGAAAACAACCAGGATTAAACCATGTGTCAAAAAATGAAAATGACTAGAATTAAACCACTAGTCAGAAAAAAAAATTATCAAGATTAAACCATGAGTGAGAAAATGAAAATGATTGGAATTAAACTACAAGTCAGAAAACGGAAAACGACCAGGATTAAGCTACGAGTGAGAAAATAAAAACTATCGGGATTAAACCATGAGTCAAAAACTAAAAACGACTGGGTTAAATCACTAGTCAAAAAATTAAAACTAATTAAGGTTAAACCCCAATCAAAAAATGAAAATGACCAGGATTAAATCCTGAGTGAAAAAATGAAAAATAAAAATGATCAAAATTAAATCACAATCCAAAAAATGAAAATGATCAGGATTAAACCACTAATCAGAAAATGAAAATGACAGGGATTAAATTATGAGTCAGAAAATAAAAATGATAGAAATTAAACCACTAGTCAGAAAATAGAAACAACCCAAGTTAAACCATGAGTCATAAAATGAAAACAACCCGAATTAAACCATGAGTCAAAAAATAAAAATGATCGAAATTAAACCACAAGTCAGAAAATAAAAATGACAGGGATTAAACCATGAGTCAAAAAATGAAAATAATTGGGACTAAACCACGAGTCAGAAAATGGAAACAACAGAGATTAAACCATAAGTAAGAAAATAAAAATGATTGAAATTCAATTAAGAGTCAAAAAATGAAGAAAACTAGGATTAAAACCATGAGTCAGAAAATGAAAACAACTGGGATTAAACTAGAAGTAAAAAAATGGAAATGACCAAGTTTAAACCACCAGTCAAAAAATGAAAAATGATCAGGATTAAATCCTAAGTCAAAAAATGATAAGAAATGAAAACAATCAAAATTAAATCACGAGTAAGAAAATGAAAACAATTAGGATAAAACCATGAGTCAAAAAATGAAAATGACCAAAATTAAACCATGAGTCAAAAAATGAAAACGACTAGGATTAAACCATGTGTCAAAAAATGAAAATGACTAGAATTAAACCACTAGTCAGAAAAAAAAATTATCGGGATTAAACCATGAGTGAGAAAATGAAAATGATTGAAATTAAACTACAAGTCAGAAAATGAAAAACGACCAGGATTAAGCTACGAGTGAGAAAATAAAAACTATTGGGATTAAACCATGAGTCAAAAACTAAAATCGACTAGGTTAAATCACTAGTCAAAAAATTAAAATCGATTAAGGTTAAACCCCAATCAAAAAATGAAAATGACCAGGATTAAATCCTGAGTGAAAAAATGAAAATGACTGGATCAAACCATGAGTCAAAAAATAAAAAATGATCAGGATTATACCGCAAGTCAGAAAATGAAAAATGATTGGGATTAAATCATGAGTCAGAGAAATAAAAAAGATTTAAATTAAATCATAAGTCAAAAAATGAAAATAATCGAGATTAAACTACAAGTCAAAAATTGAAAAAGACTAAAACTAAATTACCAATTAGAAAATGAAAACGACATGGATTAAATCATGAGTTAGAAAATAAAAATGACTGAGATTAAACTAAGAGTCAAAAAATGAAAATAACCCAGGTTAAACTATGAGTCAAAATTTGGAAATGACCTGATTAAACAAAGATTTAGAAAATGAAAGTGATCGGGATTAAATCCTGAGTTAAAGAATGAAAAACGATCAAGATTAAACCATGAGTCAGAAAAAAAAATTGCCTGCAATTAAATTAAGACTCTGAAAATGAATACGACTGGGATTAAACCATAAGTCAAAAAATGAAAAATGACTGAGATTAAACTGTGAGTTAGAAAATGAAAAAGACCGAGATTAAACCACAAGTAAAAAATGAAAAATGACAGGATTAAACCATGAGTCAGAAAATAAAAACGATTGGGATTAATTCATGAGTCAAAAATTGAAAATGACCTCGATTAAACAATGAGTCGAAAAATAAAAATGACCTAGATCAAATCACAAGTTAAAAAATGAAAATGATCAGGATTAAACCCCCAGTAAAAAAAAATGACCAGGACTAAACCATGAGTCAAAAAATGAAAATGATTGGGATTAAACTATGAGTCAGAAAATGAAAATGACCGGGATTAAACCATGTCTCAAAAATAAAAATGACCAAAATTAAATCAAGAGTAGAAAATGAAAACGATAGGGATTAAATCACGAGTTAGAAAATTAAAATGATTGGGATTAAATCACAAGTTAGAGAATAAAAATGATGGGAATTAAACCACAAGTCAAAAAATGAAAATGAATGGGATTAAACCATGAGTCAAAAAAATGAAATGACCAGTATTTAACCATGAGTCGGAAAATGAAAATGCTTGAGATTAAACCATTAGTTAGCAAATGAAAATGACTGGGATTAAATCATGTGTCAAAAATAAAAATGATCAAAATTAAATCATGAGTAAGAGAATGAAAATGATGAGAATTAAACTACGAGTCAAAAAATGAAAATGACCATGATTAAACAATGAGTCAAAAAATAAAAATGACTGAGATTAAGTCATGAGTCAAAAAATGAAAAAGAGTGGGCTTAAACCACGAATCAAAAAAAAAAAGATCAGGATTGAACTATGAGTTAAAAAAAGAAAGAAACAACTAGGATTAAACCGCAGGTCAAAAAATAAAAATGACTAGGATTAAATAATGGGTCAAAAAATAAAAACAACCGGGATTAAACCACGAGTCAAAAATGAAAATGATCGGGATCAAACCACAAGTTAGAAATGAAAAATGATCAAGATTAAATCATGAGTCAGAAAATGAAAACGATCAGAATTAAATCACTAATAAGAAAATGAAAATGATAGGGATTAAATCATCAATCAAAAAATAAAAACAATAGGGATTAAACCACGAGTCAAAAAATGAAAACAACCTGGGTTAAACCACGAATCAAAAAATGAAAATAACCCAGATTAAACCAAGATTCAAAAAATGAAAATGACCAAGATTAAATCATGAGTCAAAAAATGAAAAAGGATTGGGATTAAACCACTAGTCAGAAAAAGAAAATGACTTTGATTAAACTATGAGTCAAAAAATGAAAACGATCAGGATTAAATCATGGATCAAAAAATGAAAATGATCAAGATTAAATCATGAGTCAAAAAATAAAAAAGATCGAAATTAAACTAAGAGTTAGAGAATGAAAATAACAAAATTAAACTATGAGTCAAAAAATAAAAATGACAGGGATTAAACTATGAGTCAGAAAATTAAAAACGAATGACATTAAATCACTAGTAGAAAAAGTGAAAATGACTAGAATTAAATCATGAGTCAAAAAATTAAAACGACAGAGATTAAACCACAAGTCAAAAAATAAAAACGACCATAATTAAATTACAAGTTAGAAAATGAAAAAGACTGGGATTAAATCATTAGTCAAAAAATGAAAAATGACTGGGATTAAATCATGAGTTGGAAATAAAAATGATAGGGATTAAATCATGAGTCAAAAAATGAAAATGATAGGGATTAAACCACGAGTCAAAAAATGAAAACAACCTAGGTTAAACCACGAGTCAGAAAGTAAAAATGACCTAGATTAAACCAAGAGTCAAAAAATGAAAATGACCAAGATTAAACCATGAGTCAAAAAATGAAAAACGATCAAGATTAAACCACTAGTCGGAAAATAAGAATGATCGAGATTAAATCACGTGTCAGAAAATGAAAACAATAGTAATTAAAGTAGGAGTCAAAAAATGAAAATGACCAAGATTAAACCCATAGTCAAAAAATGAAAAGCGGCAGGATTAAACCATGAGTCAAAAAGTGAAAATGATCGGGATTAAACCATGAGTTAGAAAATGAAAACAGCCCTGATTAAAACCATAAGTTGAAAAATCAAAATGATTAGGATTAAACCACCAGTTAGAAAAAGAAAAATTATCGAGATTAAACCACCAATCAGAAAATGAAAATAATTGGGATTAAACGATAAGTCAAAAAATGAAAACGATCGAAATTAAACCATAGGTCAGATAATGAAAAATGATTAGGATTAAACCGTGAGTTAGAAAATGAAAATGATCAAGATTAAACCACGAGGTAGAAAATGAATATGACTGTGATTAAACCATAGTCATAAAATGTAAATGACTAGGATTAAACCACGAGTGAGAAAATGAAAATGATCGAGATTAAACCACGAGTCAAAAAGTGAAAATGATCAGGATTAAACAAGTCAAAAAATGAAAATTGATCGGGTTTAAACTTTGAGTCAAAAAATGAAAATGATCAAGATTAAACCCCGAGTTAGAAAATGAAAATGACTGAGATTAAACCATAAGGCAAAAAATGAAAACAGTCGAGATTAAACCACAAGTTCGGGATTAAAGCACAAGTTAGAAAATGAAAATTATCAGGATTAAACCACAAGTAAGAAAATAAAAATAATTGGCATTAAATCACAAGTTAAAGAAATGAAAATGATCGAGATTAAATCACAGTTCAGGAAATGAAAGCGACCAGGATTAAACCACAAGTTAAAAAATGAAAACTACTAGGATTAAACCATGAGTCAAAAAATGAAAATGACCAGGATTAAATCACAAGTCAAAAAATGAAAACGTCCTGGGTTAAACCATGAGTCATATATTGAAAGCAATCAAAATTAAATCATGATTCAAAAAATGAAAATGATCGAGATTAAACCCTGCCTCAGAAAATGAAAACGACTAAAATTAAATCACGAGTCAGAAAATAAAAATGACAGGGATTAAATCACGAGTCAAAAAATTAAAACAACATGGATTAAGTCACGAGTCAGAGAATGAAAACAATGAGAATTAAATCACAAGTTAGAAAATGAAAACGATTGGGATTAAACCATGAGTCAAAAAAAGAAAATGATCGAAATTAAATCACGAGTCAAAAAATGAAAATGACTAGGATTAAACAACGAGTCAAAAAATGAAAACGACTAGGATTAAAACTAAATTCAAGAAATGAAAACAATCGGGATTAAACCATGAGTTAAAAAATGAAAATCAAATGGGGTTAAACCCTGAGTCAACAAATGAAAATGACCAGGATTAAACCCCGAGTCAAAAAATGAAAATAACTAGGATTAAACCATAAGTCAAAAAATGAAAATGATCAAGATTAAACCACGAGTCAAAAACCAAAAATGATTAAGATTAAACTACGAGTCAAAAAATGAAAATGACCAAATTAAATCATGAGTCAAAAAATGAAAATGACTGGAATTAAACATCGAGTTAGAAAATGAAAATGATAGAGATTAAACCCCAATTCAAAAAATGAAAATGATTAGGATTAAACTATCAGACAAAAAATAAAAATGATCGGGATTAAATCACGAGTCTGGGGTTAAACTATGAGTCAAAAAATGAAAACAACAGGGATTAAAGCCATGAGTAAGAAAATGAAAATGACCGACATTAAATCACGAATCAGAGAAATGAAAATAGCTGAGATTAAATCATGATTTAGAAAATAAAAATGACTAGGATTAAACCACAAGGTAGAAAATGAAAACGATTGAAATTAAATCACGAATCATAAAATGAAAATGATAAGGATTAAATCGTGTGTCAAAAAATGAAAACAATTGAAATTAAATCATGAGTCAGAGAATGAAAATGATGGGAATCAAACCATAAGTCAAAAAATGAAATCGACTGAGATTAAACCATGAGATAAAAAATGAAAATGACTGGGATTAAATCATAAGTCAATAAATGAAAACGACTAAGATTAAATCACGAGTCAAAAAAGGAAAAAGCCTTAGGTTAAACCATGAGTTAGAAAATAAAAATGATCAGAATTAATTTACGAGTCAAAAAATGAACAAGACTAGGTTTAAACCAAGTCTTAGAAAATGAAAATAACCAAAATTAAATCAGGAGTCTGAAAATGAAAAGAACAGGGATTAAATCATGAGTCAAAAAATAAAAATGACCTGGATTAAATCACGAATTAGAGAATAAAAATGATGAAAATTAAATCATGAGTTAGAAAATGAAAACGACTAGGATTAAACCATAAGTCAAAAAATGAAAACAACTGAGATTAAACCACGAGTCAAAAAATAAAAATCCAATAAGGTTAAACCTCGATTTATCAAATGAAAATGACTTGAATTAAACCCCGAGTCAAAAAATGAAAATGACTAGGACTAAACCACAACTCAAAATGACCGAAATTAAACCATGAGTCAAAAAATATAAACAACCAAAACTAAATCATTAGTCAGAAAATGAAAATGACCAGCATTAAACCACGAGTCAGAAAATGAAAATGACTAGAACTAAACCCCGAGTCAGAAAATGAAAATGACCTAGATTAACCCATGAGTCAAAAAATGAAAATGATCGCGATTAAACTACCAGTCAAAAAAAGAAAAACACAAAGATTAAGCCATGAGTCAAAAAATGAAAATGATTGGTATTAAACCATAAGTTAGATAGTGAAAAAGACCAGAATTAAATCACGAGTCAAGAAATGAAAATGACCAAGATTAAATCATGAGTCAAAAAATGAAATGATTGGGATTAAACCACAAGTCAAAACATGAAAACAACTGAGATTAAACAACAAGTTAGAAAATCAAAATCGATCGGGGTTAAACCCTAAGTCAGAAAATGAAAATGTTCAGGATTAAACCTTGAGTAAAAAAATGAAAATGACCTAGATTAAACTATGAGACAAAAAATGAAAAGGACCGAGATTAAACCATGAGTAAGAAAACAAAAATGACCGTCATTAAACCATGCGTAAAAAAATGAAAATGACCGGCATTAAATCATGAGTTAGAGAAATGAAAATGACCGATATTAAATCACAGTTCAAAAAATAGAAAGACTTGGATTAAACCATGAGTCAAAAAATAAAAATGATCGAGACTAAATCACGAGTTAGAAAATGAAAACAACTGGATTAAACCACCAATCAAGAAAAGAAAAATGACTAAGTTTAAACCATGACTAAAAAAATAAAAATGACAAGATTAAACCATCACTCAAAAATGAAAACGACTCAGATTAAACCATGAGTCAAAAAATAAAAACAATTGGGATTAAACTACGAGTTAGAAAAAGAAAACTGATCGGGATTAAATCACGGGTTAGAAAATGAAAATGACTGGGATTAAATCATGAGTTAGAAAATGAAAACGACTGGGATTAAACCATGAATCAGAAAATGAAAATGATTGGGCTTAAACCCAAAGTCAGAAAATGAAAAATGATTATGGTTAAACCTTGAGTTAGAAAATGAAAACGACCGGAATTAAAACCCATGTGAGAAAATGAAAACGATCGAGATTAAATCACCAGTCAAAAAATGAAAAATGATTAAGATTAAACTAGGAGTTAGAAGATGAAAAACGATCAGGATTAAATCACGAGTCAGAGAAATAAAAATGATCGAAATTAAATCACGAGTCAAAAAATGAAAAGAACCAGGATAAAACCATGAGTAAGAAAATGAAAATGATCGAGATTAAACCACTAGTCAAACAATGAAAATGACCAAGATTAAACCATGAGTCAAAAAATAAAAACAACCAAGATTAAACCATGAGTCAAAAAATGAAAATGATTGAAATTAAATTTGCTGTCAGAAAATGAAAATGATCGAAATTAAATCAAGGGTCAAAAAATGAAAACAACTGAGATTAAACCACGAGTCAAAAAATAAAAATAACCAGGATTAAACCACGATGCATAAAATGAAAATGGTTGAGATTAATCCACCAGTCAGGAAAAAAATAACCATGATTAAATATGAGTCAGAAAAATGAAAATGATAGGAATTAAACCACCACTCTGAAATGAAATTACTCAAATTGAACAACGAGTTAAAAAATGAAAACGACCGGGATTAAATTACAAGTTAGAAAAAGAAAAATGATTGGGATTAAACCATTAGTTAGAAAATGAAAATGATAGAGATTAAACCATGAGTCAGAAAAATGAAAATCACTGAGATTAAACCGCGAGTTAAAAAATGAAAAATGACTAGGGTTAAATCCTGAGTCAGAAAATGTAAATGATCAAGATCGAACCTGCATGAAAAAATGAAAATGATCGAGATTAAACCACAAGTTAGAAACTGAAAAATGATCGAGAATAAACCATGAATCAAAAAGATGAAAAATGATCGAGATTAAATCACGAGTCCAATAAATAAAAATGATCGAAGTTAAATCATGAGTCAGAAAATAAAAATAACTAAAATTAAATCACCAGTAAGAAAATGAAAACAACAAGGATGAAATCGTGACTCAAAAAATAAAAATAACTAGGATTATACCATGAGTCAGAAAATAAAAGACGACTAGAACTAAACCACAAGTAAAAAAAATGATCAAAATTAAATGATGAGTCAAAAAATGAAAACAGCCAGTATTAACCTAACAGTCAAAAATAGAAAAATAATCAGGATTAAACCACGAGTCAGAAAGTGAAAACTACCGTGATTAAATCATGAGTCAAAAAATGAAAAAGATCGTGATTAAACCACGAGTCAGAAATGAAAATGATCAAAATTAAATTATGAATCAGAAAATGAAAATGATTAGGATTAAATCAAGTCTTAGAAAATGAAAAAGACTAGAATTAAATCAGAGTCAGAAATAAAAATGACAAAGATTAAATCATGAGTCAAAAAATGAAAATGATAAGGATTAAATCATGAGTTAGAGAATAAAAATGACGGGAATTAAGCCACAAATCAAAAAAATGATAACAATCAAGATTAAACCATGAGTCAACAAATGAAAATGACCAAAATTAAATCATGACTTAGAAAATGAAAATGACTTGGGTTAAACCATGAGTCAAAAAATAAAAATGACTGAGATTAAATCATGAGTCAAAAAATGAAAATGACCACGATTAAATCACTAGCCAAAAATGAAAACGACTAGGAATAAATCATGAGTCAGAGAATGAAAATGATGGTAATTAAACCACAAGTTAAAATATAAAAAAGACTAGAATTAAACCACGAGTCAAGAAATAAAAATGATCGGCACTAGACAATGAGTCAAAAAATGAAAACAAATAAACTTAAACCACGAGTTAGAAAAATAAAAATGATTAAGATTAAACTATGAGTCAGAAAATGAAAATGATCGGGATTAAACAATAAGTCAGACAATGAAAAAGAATCGAGATTAAACCATGAGTCAAAAAATAAAAATGGTCAAAACTAAACCATGAGTCAAAAAATGAAAAAGATTGACATTAAACCACAGTCAGAAAATGTAAACAACTAAGATTAAATCATGAGTTTAAAAATGAAAATGATCGAGATTAAACCATGAGTCAAAAAATGAAAATGACTGGGATAAAACCATGGGTAAGAAAATGAAAACGACCGGGATTAAACCATTAGTCAAAAAATAAAAACAATTGGGATTAAACCACAAGTCAGAAAATAAAAATGACCAAGATTAAACTATGAGTTAGAAAATGTAAATGAGAGAAATTAAACCCAGTGTCAGAAAATGAAAATGACCGAAATTAAATCATAAGTCAAAAAATGAAAATGATCGAGATTAAACCATGTGTCAAAAAATGAAAAAGATCGGGATTAAATTACCAGTCAAGAAAAGAGAAATGACCGTAACTAAACCATGAATCAAAAAATGAAAACGATAGGAATTAAACCACCACTCAGAAATGAAAACGACTCGGATTAAACCACGAGTTAGAAAATGAAAACAATCAGGATTAAATAATGAGTCCAAAAAAGAAAAACGATCAGGATTAAACCATTAGTTAGAAAATGAAAATGGCCGAGATTAAACCATGAGTCAAAAAATAAAAATGACTAGGATTAAATCACAAGTTAGAAAATGAAAATGGCCAAGATTAAACCATGAGTCAGAAAATGAAAATGACTGGAATTAAACCATGAGTTAGAAAATGAAAAATGACAAGGGTTAAACCCTGAGTCAAGTAATGAAAACAACCGAGATTAAAACTTGAGTGAGAAAATGAAAACAACATAGATTAAACCATGAGTTAAAAATGACAAACGATCGAGATTAAATCACGAGTCAAAAGATTAAAAATGATCGGGATTAAATCTCGAGTCAGAGAAATAAAAATTATCAAAATTAAATCACAAGTTAGAAAATGAAAATGACTGGGATTAAACCATCAGTCAAAAAATAAAAATGACCGAAATTAAATCACCAGTAAGAAAATGAAACGACAGAGATTAAACCATGACTCAAAAAATAAAAATGACCGAGATTAAACTATGAATCAGAAAATGAAAGACAACCGAGATTAAACCATGAGTCAAAAAATGAAAATGACTAGAATTAAATGACAAGTCAGAAAATGAAAATAACTGAGATTAACCCAATAGTCAGAAAAAGAAAAACAATTGGGATTAAATCACGAGTCAAAAAATGAAAATGATTGCAATTAAACCATGAGTCAGAAAATGAAAACGATCGAAATTAAATCATGAATTAGAAAATGAAAACGACTAGGATTAAACCACATCCCAAAAAATGAAAACAACTAGAATTAAATCACGAGTCAAAAAATAAAAATGATCTGGATTAAATCATGAGTCAGAGAATGAAAACGATGGGAATTAAGCCACAGTTAGAAAATGATAACAATCGAGATTAAACCATGAGTTAAAAAATGAAAATGATCAAAATTAAATTACAACTCAAAAAATAAATGACCAAAATTAAACCATGAGTCAAAAAATGAAAACGATTGGGATTAAACCATGAGTCAAAAAAAGAAAACTTTTCGGGCTAAACCATGGGTCAGAAAATGAAAATGACCAGAATTAAACCAAGAGTCAAAAAATGAAAATGCCAGGAATTAAACAATGAGTTAGGAAAGGAAAAATGACTGGGATTATACCATAAGTCATAAAATGAAAAAGGCCAAGATTAAACTATGAGTCAGAAAATGCAAATGATTGAGGTTAAACCATAAGTCAGAAAATGAAAACGACCGAGATTGAATCACAAGTCAAAGAATGAAAACGACCAAGATTAAATGATGAGTCAAAGAATGAAAGGATGAGAATTAAACAACGAGTTAGAAAGTAAGAAAGATCGAGATTAAACAATAAGTTAGAAAATGAAAATGACCGTGATGAAATCTTGAGTTAGAAAATGAAAATGAAAATGAATGAGATTAAACCATGAGTCAAAAAATGAAAATGACCAAGATTAAATCGCGAGTTAGAAAATAAAAATGATCAAATTAAACAATGAGTTAGACAATAAAAAATGATCAAGATTAAACCACGAGTCGAGATTAAACCATAAGTCAGAAAATGAAAATGACCGTGATGAAATCTTGAGTTAGAAAATGAAAATGAAAATAAATGAGATTAAACCATGAGTCAAAAAATGAAAATGACCAAGATTAAACCATGAGTTAGGAAATAAAAATGATCAGATTAAACAATGAGTTAGATAATAAAAGATAACCGAGATTAAACAACTAGTCAAAAAATGAAAATGAAAATAGTTAGGATTAAACCGCGAGTCAAAAAATGGAAATGATCAAGACTAAACCATAGTCAGAAAATGTAAGCGACTGGATTAAACTATGAGTTAGAAAATGAAAATGACTGGGATTATTAAACCACGAGTCAGAAAATGAAAATGAGTAGCCTTAAACCATGAGTCAGAAAATGAAAACGACCAAAATTAGACTTGGAGTCAAAAAATGAAAATGATTGGAATTAAATAATGAGTCAAAAAATAAAAATGACTGGGATTAAATGATGAGTTAGAAAATAAAAATAATCGAGATTAAGCCACAAGTCAGAAAATGAAAGTGACTGGGATTAAACTGCTAGTCAGGAAAAGAAAAATGATTGGGATTAAACCATGAGTCAAATAATGAAAATGATAGGAATTAAACCACCACTAAGAAATGAAAATGACTTGAATTAAAGCACAAGTTAGAAAATGAAAATAACTAAGATTAAACCACGAGTCAGAAAAAGAAAAACGACCATGATTAAACCATGAGTTAGAAAATGAGAATGACCAAAATTAAATCACTAGTACGAAAATGAAAACGATAAAGATTAAATCACGATTTAGAAAATGAAAAAACCGAGATTAAACCATGAGTCAAAAAATGAAAACGACCTGAGTTAAACCATGGGTCAAAAAATGAAATCGACCCGAATTAAACCACTAGTCAAAAAATGAAAAAGACCAAGATTGAACCATGAGTTAAAAAATGAAAAATGACTGGGATTAAACCCTAAGTTACAAAATGAAAATGATTGAGATTAAATCGCGAGTCAAAAAATGAAAACGACTGGAATTAAATCACGAGTCAAAAAATGAAAATGACCGGGATTAAACCACAAGTCAAAAAATAAAAAATGATTGAGATTAAACCATGAGTCAAAAAATGAAAATGACTGGGATTAAATGATGAGTCAGAAAATGAAAATGATTGGAATTAAACCACAAGTCAGAAAAGGAAAAATGATCAAGATTAAACCAAAAGTTGAAAAATGAAAATGATTGGGATTAAACCATGAGTTAAAAAATGAAAACGACAGCGATTAAACCGCGAGTCAGAAAATGAAAATGATCAGAATTAAATCAAAAGTCAAAAAATAAAAATGACTAGGATTAAACCACATCTCAAAAAATGAAAATGACTACAATTAAATCATAAGTTAGAAAATGAAAATGATAAGGACTAAATCACAAGCCAAAAAATAAAAATGATTGGGAATAAATTAGGAGTCAAAGAATGAAAATGATAAGAATTAAGCTACGAGTTAGAAAATAAAAACAACCAGGATTAAACCATGAGTAAAAACATGAAAATGACAAGAATTAAATCTTGACTCAGAAAATGAAAACGATCGAGATTAAACCATGAGTTAGAAAAAGAAAATGATTAGGATTAAAGCATGGGTCAGAAAATGAAAATGTCCTGAGTTAAACTATGGGTCAGAAAATGAAAATGACAGGGATTAAACAATGAGTCAGACAATGAAAAACAATCAAGATTATACCATGAATCAGAAAATAAAAATGGTTAGATTAAATCATAAGTCAAAAAATAAAAACAACTAGGATTAAATCATGAGTTAGAAAATGAAAACAACCAAGATTAAATCATGAGTTAGAGAATGAAAACGATAGAAATTAACCATGAGTCAAAAAATAAAAATGACCAAGATTAAACCAAGAGTCAAAAAATGAAAACGATTGAAATTAAATCACAAGTTAGAAAATAAAAATGATCGGGATTAAACTACGAGTCAAAAAATGAAAACAATCGAGATTAAACAACGAGTCAAACAATGAAAAATGACCAGGATTAAACCATGAGTCAAAAAATGAAAATGATTGAGATTAAACCATAGTAAAAAAATGTAAACGATCAGGATTAAACCATGAGATAGAAAATGAAAAAGACCAAGATTAAACCATGAATTAGAAAATGAAAATGATCGGGATTAAACCCCGAGTCAAAAAATGAAAAATGATCGAGATTAAACCATGAGATAAAAAATGAAAACAACCAGGATTAAACTACGAGTCCAAGATTAAACCACGAGTCAAAAAATAAAAATGATTAGAATTAAACCATGAGTGAGAAAATGAAAATGACCGACATTAAATCATCAGTCAGAGAAATGAAAACAATTGAGATTAAATCATGGTTCAAAAAATGAAAACGATCGAGATTAAACCATGAGTTAGAGATTGAAAAATGACTCGAATTAAACCATGAGTTAGAAAATGAAAATGAACCGAATTAAACCATAAGGCAAAAAACAAAAACGATTGAAATTGAACCAAGTGTCAAAGAATGAAAATGATCATAATTAAAACCATGGGTCAAAAAATAAAAACATCAAGGATTAAACCATGAGTTAGAAAATGAAAAATGAACGAGATTAAACCATTAGATAGAAAATGAAAATGACCTGGATTAAACCATGAGTCAGAAAATGAAAATGACCAAGATTAAACCACAAGTCAGAAAATGAAAATGACCAAAATTAAATCATAAGCTAGAAAATGAAAAAGAATAGATTAAACCGCAAGTCAGAAAATGAAAATGATTAACATTAAATCACGAGTAAGAAAATTAAAATGATCGGTATTAAATCACGAGTCAAAGAAATGAAAACGACCAAGATTAAATCACAGTTCAGAAAATGAAAGCGACTAGGAAAATGAAACCATGGGTCAAAAAATAAAAAACAAATGGGATTAAACCACTCGTTAGAAAATGAAAATGATTGGGATTAAACCACGAGTCAAAAAATAAAAATGACATGAATTAAATCCTAAGTTAGAAAATGAAATCGATCAAAATTAAATCATGAGTTAAAGAATGAAAATGATAGGAATTAAACCACGAGTCAAAAACTGAAACCGATCAGGATAAACCATGATTCAAAAAATGAAAACAACGAAAATTAAATCATGAGTTAGAAAATGAAAAAGATTAGGATTAAACCATGAGTCAAAAAATAAAAATGTTTGGGATTAAACCTCTAGCCAAAAAATGAAAATGACCGAGATTAAACCACCAGTCAAGAAAAGAAAACAATCGAGATTAATCCACAAGTAAAAAAAAAAATGATCGGGATTAGACCATAAATCAGAAATTGAAAATGACCACGATTAAATCACGAGTTAGAAAATGAAAACAGCTAGGATTAAACCACGAGTCAAAAAATGAAAATGATTGAGATTAAACCACAAGTCAAAAAATGAAAATAAGTAAGATTAAACCATGAGTCAAAAAATGAAAAATGATGGGGACTAAGCCACGAGTCAGAAAATGAAAATGACTGGGATTACACAATGAGTTAGAGATTGAAAAATAACTTGAATTAAACCACGAGTCAAAAAATGAAAATGGCTCAAATTAAACCATTAGTCAAAAAACAAAAATGATTGAAATTAAACCGAGAGTCAACGAATAAAAATGATTGAAATTCAACCATGAGTCAGAAAACAAAAACATCAGGGATTAAACCATGGGTCAAAAAATAAAAAACAAATGGGATTAAACCACTCGTTAGAAAATGAAAATGATTGGGATTAAACCATGAGTGAAAAAATGAAAATGACTAAGATTAAACTATGAGTTAGAAAATGAAAACAACCAAAATTAAATCACGAGCTAGAAAATGCAAAAGACTGGGATTAAATCAAGAGTCTAAAAATGAAAATGATTAGGATTGAACAACGAGTAAGAAAACAAAAATGACCGACATTAAATCATGGGTTAGAAAAATGAAACAACCAAGATTAAATCATGAGTCAGAAAATGAAAATGATTAGGATTAAACCACGACTCAAAAAATGAAAATGATCAAAATTAAATCACGAGTTAGAAAAAAAATGACATGGATTAAATCATGAGTCAGAGAATGAAAATGATCAAAATTAAATCACAAGTTAGAGAATGAAACAATGAGAATTAAACCATGAGTTAAAAAATGAAACCAATCAGGATTAAACCATGAGACAAAAAATGAAAACAACTAGGATTAAATCATGAGTCAGAAACTGAAAAAGATCGAGATTAAATCATGAGTTAGAAAATGAAAATGATCAGGATTAAACCATAAGTCAAAAAATGAAAATGATCGGGATTAACCACTAGTTAGAAAAAGAAAATGATCGTCATTAATCCATCAGTCAGAAAATGAAAACAATCGAGATTAGACCACAGTTCAGAAATTGAAAACGACCAAGATTAAATCATGAGTTAGAAAATAAAAACAATCAGGATTAAACCATGAGTCAGAAAATGAAAAATGATAGGGATTAAGCCACAAGTTAGAAAATGAAAACGATTAGGATTAAACCACAAGTTAGAGATTGAAAAATGACTCGAATTAAACCATGAGTTAGAAAATAAAAATGACCTGAATTAAACCATAAGTAAAACAAAATGATCGAAATTAAACCAAGAGTTAAAGAATGAAAATGATCAAAATTAAACCACGAGTCAGAAAATAAAAACGTCATGGATTAAACCATGAGTCAAAAAATGAAAAATAAATGAGATTAAACCACTAGTTAGAAAATGAAAACAATCAAGATTAAACCATAAGTCAGAATATGAAAATGACCAAGATTAAACCATGAGTCAAAAAATGAAAATGACTGGAATTAAATCACAGCTAGAAAATGAAAAAAACTAGGATTAAACCACGAGTCAAAAAACTAAAATGACTAAGATTAAACCACGAGTAAGAAAATAAAAATGATTAGCATTAAATCACAAGTCAGAGATATAAAAAAGACTAAGATTAAATCACAATTTAGAAAATGAAAACAACTAGGATTAAACCACGAGTCAAAAAATGAAAACGACCAAAATTAAATCAAGAGTGAAAAAATATAAATGACAAGGATTAAATCACGAGTCAGAAAATGAAAACTACGAGAATTAAACCACAAGTTAAAAAAAAATTGATCAGGATTAAACTATGAGTCAAAAAATAAAAATGATGGGATTAAATCACGGGTCAAAAAATGAAAAAGATTGAGATTAAACCATGAGTCAGCAAATGAAAATGATCGAGATTAAACCACCAGTCACAAAAAAAAAATTATCGAGATTAATCTACTAGTCAGAAAAGAAAATGATCATGATTAGACCGCAGGTCAAAAATTGAAAATTACTGGATTAAAGCACGGGTAATGAAAATAATCGGGATTAAACCATGAGTCAAAAAATGAAAATGACCAAGCTTAAATCATGAGTTAGAAACTGAAAACAACCAGGATTAAACCATGAGTCAAAAAATGATAAATGAACTGGTATTAAGCCACAAGTTAGAAAATGAAAATGATTGGATTAAATCATGACTTAGAGATTGAAAAATGACCCAAATTGAACCACAAGTTAGAAAAAACATGACTCGAATTAAACCATGAGTCTGAAAACAAAAATGACCGAAATTAAATCAAGAGTCAGAGAAGAAAATGATCAAAATTAAACTATAACTCAAAAAATAAAAATGTTAAGGATTAAACCATGGGTCAAAAAATGAAAAATGAACAAGATTAAACCACTAGTTAGAAAATGAAAATGACCAAGATTAAACCAGGAGTCATAAAATGAAAATGATTGGAATTAAATCACAAGCCAGAAAATGAAAAAGATTAGGATTAAACCACAGTCAAAAAATGAAAATGGCTGGGATTAAACCACAAGTAAGAAAATGAAAATGATCGGCATTAAATCATGAGTCAGAGAATAGAAAACGATCGAGATTAAGTCACGATTCAAAAAATGAAAACGACTAGGATTAAACAATGAGTCAAAAAATAAAAATGACCGAAATCAAATCACAAGTCAGAAAATAAAAATGAGAGGGATTAAATCACAAGTAAAAAAATGAAAACGATAGAAATGAAATTATGAGTCAGAGAATGAAAACGACGAGAATTAAACCATAAGTTAGAAAATGAAACGACTGGGATTAAACCACAAGTCAAAGAATGAAAATGATCGGGATTAAATCATGAGTCAAAAAATGAAAAAGATCAGGATTAAAACATGAGTAAGAAAATGAAAATGATCGAGATTAAATCATGAGTCAAAAAATAAAAATGATCGATATTAAACAATGAGTCAAAAAAAGAAAAAGATCGAAATTAATCTACGAGTCAAAAAAAATGATTGGGATTAAACCATGACTTAAAAATTGGAAATGATCGAGATTAAATCATGAGTCAGAAAATGAAAATGACAAAGATTGAACCACGAGTCAAAAAATGAAAATGACTGGGATTAAACCATAAGTTAGAAAATGTAAATGATCGAGATTAAACCACGACCCAAAAAATGAAAAACGACCAAAATTAAGCCATGAGTAAAAAATTGAAAACGACTAGGATTAAAGCATAAGTTAGAGAATGAAAAACGACCCGAATTATACCATGAGTCAAAAAATGAAAATGATCCAAATTAAATAATGACTCAAAAAATAAAAACAATCATAATTAAACCAAGAGTCAGAGAACAAAAGCAATTAAAATTAAATCATGAGTTAGAAAAATGAAAACGACAATGATTAAACCCTACGTTAGAAAATGAAAACGACTGAGATTAAACCATAAGTCAAAAAAGGAAAACAAACGAAATTAAACCATAAGTCAAAAAATGAAAATGATTGAAATTAAATCACGAGTCAAAAAATGAAAAATAATAAGATTAAACCTTGGTCAGATAATGAAAAATAACCAAGATTAAATCATTAGTCAAAAAAATAAAAAAGATAGCTATTAAATCACAAGTCAGAAAATGAAAATGTCAAAAAATAAAAATGATCAAAATTAAATTACCAGTCAGAAAATGAAAATAATGGATTAAACCATGAGTCAAAAAATGAAAACGATCAGAATTAAATCACAAGTCAAAAAATAAAAATGACCAAGATTAAACCACGAGTCAAAAAATGAAAATGACAGGTATTAAATCACCAGTCGAAAAATAAAATCACAAGTCAAAAAATGAAAATGATCAGGATTGAACCATGAGTCAAAAAATGAAAACAATTGGAATTAAATCAATGAAAACACTGGGATTAAACCATGAGTCAAAAAATGAAAATGGTAGGGATTAAATCACAAGTCAAAAAATAAAAATGACCAAGATTAAACCATGAATCAAAAAGTCAAAAAATGAAAACGATAGGGAGTAAATCACGAGTTAGAAAATAAAAATAACCAAGATTAAACCACAAGTTAGAGAATGAAAATGATAGGCTTTAAACAACAAGTTTGAAAATGAAAACGATCGAGATAAAACCATGCGCCAGAAAATGAAAATGACTCAGATTAGACCTTGAGCAAGAAAATGAAAACTACTGGGATTAAACAATGAATAAGACAATAAAAAATGACCAGGATTAAACCATGAGTTAAAAAATAAAAATGATTGAGATTAAACTAAGATTTAAAAAATGAAAATGATCGAGATTAAATCAAGAGTCAGAGAATGAAAATGAGGGGAATTAAACCACGAGTCAAAAAATGAAAACGACTGGGATTAAACCACGAGTCAAAAAGTGAAAATGACCAGAATTAAATTACAAGTCAGAAAATGAAAATGACCTAGATTAAAACATGAGTCAAAAAATGAAAGATAACAATAAGTTAGAAAATGAAAACAACTCAGATTAAACCATGAATTAGAAAATGAAAACAACTCGGATTAAACCATGAATTAGAAAATGAAAATGACTCGGATTAAACCACGTGTTAGAAATTGAAAATGGTCGAGATTAAACCACTAGATTAAAAAGAAAAATTAGCAAAATTAAATAACGAGTTAGAAAATGAAAATGATCACAATTAAATCACAAGTTAAAAAATGAAAATGATTATAATTAAATCATGAGTTAAAAAATCAAAATGATCGGGTTAAGCCACGTCTTAGAAAATAAAAATGATTGGAATTAAATCACGAGTTAGAAAATGAAAATGATAGGGATTAAATGATGAGTCAAAAAATGAAAATGAACAAGATTAAATAATGAGTTAGAGAATGAAAATGACGGGAATTAAACCATGAGTCAGAAAAAGAAAACGATCGAGATTAAACCACAAGTCAAAAAAATAAAAATAATCAAAATTAATTCGTGAGATAGAAAATGAAAATGACTAGGATTAAACTGCTAGTCAGACAATGAAAATGACTACGATTAAACTATGAGTCAGAAAATGAAAATGATCGGGATTAAAACACTAGTCAAAAAGTGAAAATGACCTAGGTTAAACTATGAGTTAGAAAATGAAAACAACTCGGATTAAACCACGAGCCAGACAATGAAAGTGATAGAGATTAAACAATGGGTCAAAAAATGAAAAACAACTGGGATTAAACCATGAGTCAGAAAATGAAAATGACCAAGATTAAACCATGAGTCAAAAATGAAAAAGATTGAGATTAAATCATGAGTCAGGAAATGAAAATGACTAGGATTAAATCACAATTCATAAAATGAAAATGATTGGGATTAAACCACGAGTCAAAAAATGAAAATGATCAGTATTAAACCATGAGTGAAAAAATGAAAATGACTGAAATTAAATCATGAGTTAGAATATGAAAACGAACGAGATTAAATCATGAGTTAGAAAATGAGAATGACCGGGATTAATCCACAAGTTAGAAAATAAAAATGATCGAGATTAAAACATGAGTAAAAAAATGAATATGAATATATTAAACCAAGAGTAAAAAAATGAAAACGATAGAGATTAAACCATGAGTCAAAAAGTGAAAACGACTGGGATTAAACCACGAGTTAAAAAATGAAAATGACTTGGTTAAACCATGAGTCAGAAAAATGAAAATAATCAGGATTAAACCATGAGTCAAAAAATGAAAAATGATGAGATTAAACAATAAGTCGATAATGAAAAACGATCGAGATTAAATCATGAGTCAGAAAATGAAAATGGTCGGGATTAAATTGCGAGTCAAAAATGAAAACGACCAAAATTAAACCATGAGTTAGAAAATAAAAATGATTGGGATTAAACCATCAGTCAAAAAATGAAAACAATCAGGATTAAATCATGAGTTAGAAAATGAAAATGATCGGGATTAAACTACCAGTCAAAAATGAAAATGATTGAGATTAAACCATGATTTAAAAAATGAAAATGACCGAGATTAAACCGTGAGTCAAAAAATAAAAATGATTGGATTAAACCACGAGTCAGAAAGTGAAAATGACCAAGACTAAACCACCAGTTAGAAAAAAAAAAAAGATAACTGGGATAAAATGACAAGTCAAAAAATAAAAATGATTGAGATTAAACCATGTGTCAGAAAATGAAAATGATTAGGATTAAACCATGAATCAGGAAAAGAAAAACAATCGAGATTAAACCACCAACTAGAAAATGAAAACAACTGGGATCAAACCATGTGTCAAAAAATGAAAACGACTAAGATTAAATTATGTCAAAAAATGAAAATGATCAGGGTTAAACCCTAAGTCAAAAATTAAAAATGATGGAGATTAAAATCTGAGTTAGAAAATGAAAATGAAATGGATTAAATCACGAGTCAAAAAATGAAAAATGATCGGGATTAACTTATGAGTCAAAAAATGAAAAACAATTGCGATTAAATCACATATCAGAGAAATAAAACAACCAAAATTAAATCACGAGCTAGAAAATGAAAATGACCGGCATTAAACCATAAGTCAAAAAATGAAAATGATCAAAATTAAATCACCAATCAAAAAATAAAAATGACAGGGACTAAATCGTGGGTCAACAAATGAAAACAACTGCGATTAAACCATGAGTTAAAAAATAAAAATGACTTGGGTTAAACTATGTGTCAAAAAATAAAAATGACTTGAATTAAACCATGAGCGAGAAAATGAAAACAACCAGGATTAAATCGTGAGTCAGAAAATGAAAAACAACTAGGATTAAACCAAGAGTCAGAAAATGAAAATGAATGAAATTAAATCTCAAGTCAGAAAATGAAATACGATCAGGATTAAACCACGAGTTAGAAAATGAAAATGACCCAAATTAAACCATGAGACAAAAAATGAAAACGACCCAAATTAACTCACAAGTCAAAAAATGAAAACGATTAGGATTAAATTACCAGTCAAAAAAAGAAAAACAACTGAGATTAAACCCTGAGTTAGAAAATAAAAAAGACTGAGATTAAACCATAAGTCAGAAAATAAAAATGACCATGATTAAACCACATGTTAGAAAATGAAAATAACTGAAATTAAACCATAGGTTAGAAAATGAAAACAACTAGGATCAAACCATGAGTTAGAAAATGAAAATCATAAGAATTAAACCACGAGTCAAAAAATGAAAAATGATTAGGGTTAAACTCTTAGTTAAAAATTTAAAATGACTAGGGTTAAAACCCAATTTAAAAAATGAAAATGACTAGGATTAAACCACAAGTCAGAAAAAGAAAAAAAACTCAGATTAAGCCACAAGTTAAAAAATGAAAAACGATAAGGAATAAAGCACGACTCAAAGAAACAAAAAAGACCAAAATTAAATCACGAGTCAGAAAATTAAAACAACCTAGATTAAACCACGAGTCAAAAAATGAAAATGATCAGACGTTAATCACCAATCAAAAAATGAAAACAACGGGCATTAAATCATGTGTCAAAAAATGAAAATGACCAAGATTAAACTATGAGTCAAAAAATAAAAATGACCCGAGTTAAACCACGAGTTAGAAAATGAAAATGACCCAGATTAAACCATGAGTGAGAAAATGAAAATGATCTGGATTAAATCATGAGTCATAAAATGAAAAACGATTGGGATTAAACCATGAGTCAGAAAATGAAAATGACCAAAATTAAATCCTAAATCAAAAACTGAAAATGATCGGGATTAAACCATGAGTCAGAAATGAAAGACAATCGGACCGGGATTAAACCACCAGTCAAAAAATGAAAATAATCTAGATTAAACCATTAGTAAAAAAAAGACCAAGATTAAACCATGACTCAAAAAATGAAAAACAACTAGGATTAAACCATGAGTCAAATTTTGAGAACGACCATGATTAAACCATAAGTCAGAAAATAAAAACGATTGGAATTGAAGCACGAATCAGAAAATGAAAATGATCGAGATTAAAAAACAAGTCAAAAAATGAAAACGATCGAGATTAAACAACATCTCAGAAAATGAAAACCACCAAAATTGAATCATGAGTCAAAAAATGAAAACGACAAAGATTAAATCATAAGTCGAAAAGTGAAAAGTACTAAGATTAAATCGTAAGTTAGAGAATGAAAATGACGGGAATTAAACCATGAGTCAGAAAATGAAAACGACTGGGATTAACCCACAAGTCAAAAAATGAAAATGATCGAAATTAAGTCAGGAGTCAAAAAATGAAAATGACTAGAATTAAACCCTGAGTCCAAAAATGAATATAACAAGGATTAAACCACAAGTTAGAAAATGAAAAATGGCCTAGCTTTAACCATGAGTCAAAAAATGAAAAGGACCTGAATTAAACCATGAGTCAAAAAATGAAAACGACCAGAATTAAATCACATGTTGGAAAATGAAAACGATTGGGATTAAACTATGGGTCAAAAAATGAAAGACAATCAAAATTAAACCACGAGTCAGAAAATGAAAATGATAGGGATTAAACCATGAGTTAGAAAATAAAAAAGATAGAGAATAAACCATAAGGCAAAAAGTGAAAACAACCCAGGTTAAACCACTAGTTAGAAAATGAAAATGACTCGAATTAAATCACAAGTCATAAAATAAAAACAACTAAGATTAGACAGTGAGTCAAACAATGAAAAATGATTAGGATTAACCATGAGTTAGAAAATGAAAATGACCTAGATTAAACCATGAGTCAAAAGATAAAAATGATTGGGATTAAACCATGAGTTAGAAAATGAAAAATGACTGGGATTAAACCATGAGTCAGGAAATGAAAATGACCAGGATTAAACCACGAGTCAGAGAATGAAAATGGCCTAGATTAAACCATGAGTCAAAAAATTAAAATGACCTGGATTAAAAGATGAGTCAGACAATGAAAACGATCAGGATTATACCATGAGTAAAAAAAAACATTTATCATGATTAAACTATGAGTCAAAAAACAAAATGATTGGGATTAAACCATGAGTCAAAAAATAAAAATGACTAGAATTAAATCATGAGTAAAAAAAATGATCAGGATTAAATTACTGGTCAAAAAATGAAAACAATGGAGATTAATCATGAGTCAAAAAATGAAAATGAACAAAATTAAATCACATGTTAGAAAATGAAAATAATAGGTATTAAATCATGAGTGGAAAAATGAAAACAACAGGAATTAAACCATGAGTCAAAAAATGAAAATGATCGGGATTAAATCACAAGTCAAAAAATGAAAACGACTGATATTAAACTATGAGTTAGAAAATGAAAATGATTGGGATTAAACCACGTAGTTAGAAAAATGAATACGATTGGGATTAAACCATGAGTCAGAAAATGAAAATGACCAAGGATTAAACCATGAGTCAGAAAATAAAATAACTCAGATTGAACCATGAGTTAGAAAATGAAAATGACCCGGATTAAACCATGAGTCAAACAATGAAAAATGACAAGGATTAAACCATGAGTCAAAAAATGAAAATGAACGGGATTAAGACATGAGTCAAAAAATGAAAATGATCGAGATCAAACCATGAGTCAGGAAATGAAAATAACTAAGATTAAATCACGAGTTAGAAAATGAAAATGACTGGGATTAATGTATGTGTCAGAAAAAAAAAATGATCAGGATTAAACTACTAGTTAGAAAAAGAGAAATGACAGGGATTAAACCATAAGTCAAAAAATAAAAATAACTAGGATTAAAGCACATGTTAGAAAATAAAAACCACCTGGATCAAACCATAAGTCAGAAAATGAAAATGATCATGATTAAACCATGAGTCAAAAAAAGCAAAACGATTGGGATTAAACCACGAGTTAGAAAATGAAAACAACCGTGATTAAACCGTGAGTCAAAAAATGAAAAAAGACTGGGGTTAAACCTTAAGTCAGAAAAAGTAAATGATTGGGATTAAACCATGAGTTAGAAAATAAAAAATGACTATGATTAAACCACATTCAAAAAATGAAAAATGATCAAGTTTAAACTATGAGTCAGAAAATGAAAAACGATCGGGATTAAATCACTAGTTAGAGAAATAAAAACGAATAAAATTAAATCACAAGTCCAAAAATAAAAACGATCGAGAATAAACCATGTGTAAGGAAATGAAAACAATTAACATTGAATCACCAATCAGAAAATGAAAACAATAGGAATTCAATTACGGGTCAGAAAATGAAAATGGCCCGGATTAAACCACAAGTCAGAAAATGAAAATAACCATGATTAATCCATGAGTCATAAAATGAAAAATGAGCAGGATTAAACCACGAGTCAGAAAATGAAAACAGTTGAGATTAAACCATAAGTCAGATAATTAAAGATGATCGAGATTAAACCATGAGTCAAAAAATGAAAATGACCAAGATTAAAGCTTGAGTCAAAAAATGATAACAACCTAGATTGAACCACGAGTTAGAAAATGAAAACAATTCGGATTTAACCAAGAGTCAAAAAATGAAAACGACTGAGATTAAACCACCAATCAAAAAAAGAAAAACTATCGGGATTAAACCATGAGTTAGAAAATGAAAATAATCAAAATTAAATCATGAGTCAAAAAATGAAAATGACTAGTATTAAACGACATCTCAAAAAATGAAAATGTCTAAGATTAAACCACCTCTTAGAAAATGAAAACGACTGAAATTAAAGCATGATTCACAAAATAAAACAGACCTAGATTAAACAATAAGTCAAAAAATGAAAATGACCAGGTTTAAACCATGAGTTAGAAAGTGAATATGACCAAGATTAAACCACTAGTCAAAAAATGAAAAACGCTTAGGTTAAACCATAAGTCAGAAAATGAAAACCATCAAGATTAAACTATAAGTCAAAAAATGAAAAATAACCTTAATTAAATCATGAGTTGGAAAATTATCGAGATTAAGTCATGAGTTAGAAAATGAAAGATGATTGAGATTAAACCACGAGTCAAAAAAATGAAAATGACTAGGATTAAACCATGAGTCATAAAATGAAAAGGACCTAGATTAAACCACGAGTCAAAAAATGAAACAAATCCGGATTAAACCATGAATCAAAACTTGAAAACAATCGAGATTAAACCACCAGTCAGAAAAAGAAAAACCACAAGTCAGAAAGTGAAAACAATTGGGATTAAACCACAAGTTAGAAAATGAAATCGACCACGATTAAACTATGAGTCAAAAAATAAAAATGACTGAAATTAAATCACGAATTAGAAAATGAAAATGACTGAAAACTACGTCTCAAAAAATAAAAATGACTAGAATTAAATCATGAGTCAGAAAATATAAACAACAGGGATTAAATCATGAGTCAAAAAATGATAATGACTAGGAATAAATCACAAGTCAGAGAATGAAAATGATAAAAATTAAACCACGAGTTGAAAAATGAAAATGACCAAGATTAAACCATGAGTAAAAAAATGAAAACGATCAAAATTAAATCATGAGTTAGAAAATAAAAATGTTCGAGATTAATCTATGAGTTAGAAAATGAAAACGATCAAAATTAAACCACAA